>NC_057803.1:413749380-414049380 GCF_018294505.1 Triticum aestivum | reverse complement strand
GCGGGGGGAATTAGCTACGGGGTGAGGGAGAGGGACTAAGGGGATCTGGCGAGAGGGAGGGAATTAGCTAGGGGGGAATCTTACTAATGGCGCACCTGCGGTCGGTGCGCCATTAGTAATCTTTTTTTTACAAAGCAATGGCGCACGAGGCAGAGGCGCGCCATTAGTAATCTTTTTTTTATATATAGCAATGGCGCATCAGCCAGAGGTGCGCCATAAGTAATTTTTTTGTTGCATGTAATAACTTTTTAGAAAATGAATATGAATATGAAACAGTAATATTTTTTTATAAAAACAGTAATAATTGTTGTTTAACGACAATTGTAGTCTACACTTTTTTTTTATTATTTTTAAAATGAAGAGGGGAGAGGAGGCGCGGGTGGGATCGAGATCGAGATGGAGGGGGAATCGAGATCGAGATGGAGGGGGATCGAGATCGAGTGTCCTCATGAATATTCAATATTTTATCATATTGAATATGAAAAAATATCATCAAATTTGAAAAAATATTCATGAATTCAAAAAGTGCCCATGAAATTTTAAAATATTCATGATATCAAAAAGTTCCCATGAAATACAACCGAGAAATGAAGACTACGATTTAAATACAGTCGATCATAGCTAGCTATCTGTTCATAATCTTCTTGCCCTTCTTTTTTGCAAATGGAGTTCTTCTATGGAATGGACGTCCTTTAGGTAGGGTGGTCCTGCTTCTTCTTGTGGTGTATGCTGCTACTTCATCGTCGTCGTCATGTTCGATCTTCGGGTCGCCGTACTTGTCGAAGTCTTGCCCATTGGCTACTCCATCCATTCCGATGATCTTCCTTTTGCCGCTCCTCACGACAACACGACTGGGCTTTGACGGGTCGGTAATGAAGAAGCATTGGTCCACATGGGAAGCCAGTACCCATGGCTCATTTTTCACGGTGACGTTTGTGCCCACGGTCTTGGATTTGGCTTCGGGTATAACCATGGTGGTGAAATACCGGTCTTCTTTTAGGACGCTCTTGGCCCGTCTGACACGGAACATCGGGACCTTCTCTCCAGCGTAGCTCAGCTCCCAGATCTCCTCGATCCTTCCATAGTATTTGTCCTTGTCGTTACCGGTGTAGGATTCCATCGTTACCCCGGAGTTCTGATAACCATCGCTCTTCATGTCCTTGTCCTCGGTGTAGAATGTGTAGCCGTTGATATCGTACGCCTCATAGGTCATCAGGTTGTGCTCAGCGCCCTGTGACAAGGCGAATATGAGTTGTTCTTCCGCGGAAGAATCCTCATGTAAAGGGTACGACAGAAGCTTCTGCTTGAACCAACACGTGAAACATGAGTTGTGCTCTTTGATTATATCTCCGTCCGTCCTCTGTTGGCCTTGGTCATTGTACGTCTTCTTAATAAAGGATTTGTGCTCTACCACCCCAGGATCGACCACGTCTATGTGTTGTAGCGTGACTAGGTTTGCTCTTTCGAAGTCGGCGAGTCGACCCTCGAAGTCGACATGCATTTCGCGGTGACCCTCACAGTGACCCCATCCAGCAAGCCTGCCGAGGTGCCTGTTGACAGGCAGACCAATGGGGTTCTCGATGCCTAGATAATTCGTGCAGTAGAAGATGCACTCTTCGGTTAGAAAGCCCCTGGCTATACTTCCCTCTGGACGTGACATGTTGCGAACGTATCCTTTGATGACACCATTCATCCTTTCGAATGGCATCATGCTATGCAGGAACGTCGGCCCGAGTTGGATGACATCCTCCACGATATGGACCAGCAGATGCACCATAATGTTGAAGAATGAGGGCGGGAAGTACATCTCAAGCTCGCATAGTATCACCACGATCTCTTCCTGTAGCATTCTGAGTTGCCTCACGCCAACCGACTTCCGAGAGATGACATCGAAAAAGTTGCATAGGCCAAATAGCGTTTCACGGACGTGCGCATCCATGATCCCACGGATTGCAACTGGAAGTATCTGCATCATCAGCACGTGACAGTCGTGAGACTTTATCCCGCTGAACTTCTGCTTCGCTGGGTCTAGGTATCTGCTTATCTTCCCCGCGTAACCATAAGGAAGTTTTACTCCTATGAGGCAGGTGAAAAACTGCTCGATCTCCTCCTGACTTAGAGTGAAGCACGCGAGAGGGTAGTCATTTCCGGTCTTCTTGGCCTTTTTGCCTTTGCGACGACTTTCTGTGTCCTGCTTCGCCTCATCATCATCATCATCATCATCATCATCATTAGCGTGAAGCTCCTGCCTGATGCCCATTGATTTCAAGTCTGCTCTTGCTTTCGGCCCATCTTTGGTCCTCTCTGGCATGTTGAGCAGGGTACCAAGCAGACTCTCGCACACGTTCTTTGTGATATGCATGGCATCAAGGCTGTGAGGCACACGGTGGATCTTCCAGTATGGCAAGTCCCAGAAAACAGACCTCGTTTTCCATACCTTCAGCAGCGTCTCTGGCGCCTTTCACTTCTTTCCCGGCTCTTGCGCCTTTTGCTTCTTTCCCGGCAGTGGGCAATCTTTCCAATTTTTCAACAGCCCGTCTATTTCCTCGCCGCTCCTCGTACGCGGGCGTCTTCGGAGTTTGGTTTCACCATCAAACAGATCCTTGCGTTTCCTCCACGGGTCATCGTCGCGAAGCCACCTTCGATTTCCCATGAACACGGTTTTCGAGGACCCGGGATCTCTATCTAGCTAGCGATACGTTGTGTCATCCATTCACCTGACGCATCCAGAAAATCCGTGGACCACCTGCCCCGCGAGATATCCGTAACCGAGATAGTCGTGCACCGTCGTGAGCAGTGTGACTCTCCTAGGGAAATATTCTTTCTCTGCGGCGTCCCATGTATTGGCTGGCGTTTTCCACAGCGTGTCTAGCTCCTCTTTCAGCAGCCCCAAATACAGATTGATGTCGTTCCCTGGTTGTTTCGCCCCTTCAATTAGCATACTCATGTGAATGTACTTCCTATTAATGCACAACCAGGGGGGAAGGTTGTACATCCACACAAACACAGGCCAGGTGCTATGTGTGCTTCTCTGGCTGCCAAACGGATTGACTCCATCGGTGCTCGCGCCCAGCACAATGTTCCTTGGATCCTTCCCAAATTCTGGGTGTTCGAAGTTCAACGCTTGCCACTGGATCCCATCCTTAGGGCGACTCAGCATCTTGTCTTTTTTATTTATCTCTGGATCATTTGCGTCATCTTCTCGATTCTTCTCCTCCCTATCCGCGTGCCAACGCAGGAGCTTTGCTACCTTAGGGTCCACGAAATACCGCTACAGACTAGGAGTGATCGGAAAGTACCACACCACTTTTCGAGGAGCTTTCTTCCTCTTCTTGTATCGAGTGACGCCGCACACCGGACATATGGTAGACTCCGCGTGCTCGCCCCGATAAATGATGCAATTGTTCATGCACACATGGTATTTCACATGCGGTAAATCTAGAGGACACACGAGTTTCTTCGCCTCCTCGAGACTGATTGGGCACTTGTTCCCCTTGGGAAGATGTTCGTGCCAGAATGACATGTTCTCGTTGAAGCACGCGTCGGTCATATTGTGTTTTACCTTCATCTCCAAAGCCATGAGCGTTACTTTCAGGAGGGTATCCTCGGGTCTGCATCCTTCAAACAATGGAGTAGCCGCGTCTATCTCTAGTTGATCCAGCTTGGCTTTCTCTCGGGCGGCAGCTCTTGCGTTATCCGTCTGCTTGAGAAGCAGCTCTTGAATATGAGGGTCCTGCACCCAGCCCATCGATGGTCCATCGTCGTCTGCTCCTCCGGCATCTAGATCTTCATGATCATGCCCTTCGTCTGCTCCGGCTTCTTCCTCATCATCATGTCCGACATCTTCTACATGATGACTGTGTACAGCATCATCGTCGTGATCATGTCCTGGAGATTCTTCGTCTTCTTGCCCACCTGAGCCGCGGCGGTTGTCTTGCTGCCCTTCCTCATTTCTTGCCTGGCCCCCATGGACAACTTCATAGTCATCTTCATCACCTTGCCACCGATAGCCATCCATGAAACCACGCAAGAGTAGGTGGTCCCGCACATGCCCGAAATCCGGGTCCGCAATAAGGCTCTTCAGCTTGCATCTTCAACACAGACATCTTATCTCCGTCTCGTTCTTTTGAAGCATCTCGGCCTTCGCGGAGCTCAAAAACCTATTCACGATGCATTCGGTCATCGTGCGGACCATGGTCGCCTGCGGGGTAGAGCAAAACGATATTTTAGAACCAAGAAAAAATTTGGCATGACTTTCCCTAAAAATAGGACCAAACAGAATGCATAGTGCCAAAATTCTCGCCAAAACGGAAATGAATCAACATTCCGGCAAAATATTGGCAACTATCGCATTTCAAATACTGGTACCTGCAAACACAAACATATATGCAACACCACAAACATATGCAACACCACAAACATACATAGATCTAGCTAGGCCACAAAAAGTGCATGTGCACGTTGTTGGAGCGAGCTAGGGAGAAAAAAAGTAGATCTACAACATGAAGATAGCTTTCCCCTTACTTACCTATCAAAAAAGGTAATTTCAACACTTAATTTTGATGAATCTATGGTGCAAATGAGGTGAGGAGGAGGAGGCAACCGACAAGCTTAGAGAAGGAGGTGGGGGAATGAAGTGGGGAAAGTGAGTGTGTAGGTGTGGCTGTCCAAAAATATCTAGCTGGTCCCAGGTTACTAATGGCGCACCACAGAGACATGCGCCATTAGTAACCCAACATACTAATGGCGCACCACACAGACATGCGCCACTAGTAGTTTTGCAAAAAAGTAAAAAAAAATTATACTAATGGCGCACCGTGGCATAGTGCGCCATTACTAGTTTAAAATAGTAATGGCGCACTATGCAACGGTGCGCCATTAGTAGTTTTGCAAAAAAGCCAAAAAAAAATACAATAGTGTCACACTCTATGGCTGGTGTGCCATTAGTAGTTCTAACTACTAATGGCGCACTCTGCCCAGATGCGCCATTAGTATGTTTGAAAAAATGAAAAAAAAACATTTTTTTACTAGTGGCGCACCGTGTGCCTGGTGCGCCATTAGTGTCTTCCACACTAATGGCGCACCAACAGATGGTGCACCATTAGTATATAGTAATGGCGCACCACATGTCTGGTGCGCCATTAGTGTCAATTCCATCTATAGCCCTTTTCCTAGTAGTGGGCCGCTGGGGAGGTGGTGACGGCACCGCCTGCTCCGACCACATCCCCTGTAGTGTCCACGTCCTCGCAGGCCTCCGCATCCCCCATAGCATTGGTGGCTGCGGGCGGCGGAGCCTTCGAGGTGGACGGGTGAGCCGAAGCACTCGATTTCTTCTTGGGCGGCATGGTCGATGGCACCGTCGAAGATGAAGATGGCGATGAAAATGACACGCTACTCACACTTTCAGGTTCGCAGATGTGCTCCCCCTACCTGGCGCGCCAAAGATGTCATGGAAAACCTCGGCCACATATGGGACCAAGGGTCCCTTGCTGGTTCGGCAAGGGGGACGTCATGTTGCACAGAGAGCAAAAGAGCACGGGGCAGCACGACTGAGATCACAGGAGCGATTTTACCCAGGTTTGGTCCGCCGTGAGGCGTAAAACCATACTACTACTATGGTCGATAGATGGTAGAAAAATGGTGGTGGTCATAGTGCGTTTGCCCAGCAGGGTTGCCTCGGGGCAAAACGGCTATGAGCGTGTGAAATGTGAGGGTGCGGATTCACTAATCCAAGGTCCAAACCTTTCTAAGGTTGTCTCGGGCCTCCTTTTATAGGTTAAGGGGTCACCACAGTGGCAAAATCAGTTATTATGCACTGATAAGATAGCATACAGTGATATCATACCTAACTCTGTAGGCTGACAAAGCACATTAAACGTGCCACTCAACGTCACATCGTCGTCTGCCCGGCAAGCCTTGCCGGGTAGTTTTGCCAGCTTCGCGCCTGCTTGCTTGACACATTGTATGATGGGTGTCATTTGTGGATATTCCTAGTAGAAAGAGGCCGCCATGTCGAAAATGTCTGCCAGTTAGTCACTTTGCGGCTTGACACTACACTGATACACGATGTGCGTCGTGGTGAAGTGGGTTAGTGCGGTTGTTACATCTCCATGAGCCCCGGCAGGCCCTGCCGGGGGGGGGGGGGGTCTTGGAGGCCTTCTTCCGGGGGTGACCTGTCCATGCCGGGCTCACCTGCCTGGCAAGGGAGGCTTTTCTCCTGGTGGTTTCTTACTTCCCTGGCTTGGCCTTGGTCCTCTTGATCTGCATATGGGCCTTTTTGAGAATCTTGATTTCTTGTACATTGGCATGTCCTTGGTGTTGTAACCTTGCTCCCATGCTTGTCCACAGTCAGGGCAATGGACCCAGGGTTTGTTGCATCGACACTTTGATGTATGCCTATCTTGATGAGAAAAGGATATATCCTATTATTATTAGAGCTAACCATTCATAACATGAAGAAGAAAGATTATTAAAGGTTCTAGAGAAGCACCGAGCAACTATTGGGTATACTCTTGATGATCTAAAGGGCATTAGTACTGCTCTTTGTTAGCACAAAATTAACATGGAACCTAATGCTAAACCCGTCATTGATCACGAACGACGTTTAAATCCTAAGATGAAAGAAGTGGTAAGAACCGAAATTATGAAGCTTCTGGAAGTAGGTATAATCTATCATATAACTGATAGTAGATGGGTAAGTCGTGTTCACTGTGTCCCTAAGAAAGGAGGTATTATTGTTGTTCTAACGATAAGAATGAACTTATAACACAAAGAATTGTCACTGGCTATAGAATGGTAATTGGTTATAGACTTATGCTTATAGACGTATGCCTGTTGGTTTATGCAACGCACCTGCTACCTTTCAAAGAAGTATGACTGCTATATTCTCTGATTTTTGTTAAAAGATTGTTGAGGTTTTCATGGATGATTTTTCCATTTACGGAACTTCTTTTGATGATTGCTTAAGCAACCTTGATCGAGTTCTGCAGAGATGCAAGCAAACTAATCTTGTCTTGAATTGGGAGAAGTGCCACTCTATGGTTAATGAAGGTATTGTCTTCGGACATAAAATTTCTGAACGAGGTATTGAAGTGGATAAAGCTAAAGTTGATGCAATTGAGAAAATGCCATAAATATATCAGAGGTATTCATAGTTTCCTTGGTCATGCTGGTTTCTATAGGAGGTTTATTAAAGACTTCTCTAAAATTTCTAGGCCTCTTACAAATCTTTTACAAAAGGATGTTCCATTTGTTTTTGATGATGATTGTGTAGAAGACTTTGAAATACTTGAGAAAGCCTTCATTTCTGCACCTCTTGTTCAACCAACTGATTGGGACTTGCCTTTTGAAATTATGGGTGATTCTAGTGATTATGCTCTTGGTGTTGTTCTAGGAAAAAGAGTTGATAAGAAATTAAATGTTATTAATTATTCTAGTAAAACTCTAGACAGTGCTCAAAGAAATTATGCTAGCATGAAAAAGAATTTTTTAATAGTTGTTTTTGCTTGTGATAAATTCAGATCTTACATTCTTGATTCTAAAGTAATTGTTCACACCGATCATGCTTTATAAAATATCTTATGGAAGAGAAAGATGTTAAACCTAGAATCATTAGGTGGGTTCTCTTGCTACAAGAATTTGACTTACATGTCACTGATAGAAAAGAAGCTGATAACCCCGTGGCTGATAACTTGTCTAGGCTTAAAAATATTCTTGATGACCCGCAAGCTATTAATGATAGTTTTCCCGATGAGCAATTAGCTGCAATAAATGTTTCTCATAACACTCCTTGGTACGCTGACTATGCTAATTACATTGTTGCTAAATATATACCACCTAGCTTCACATACCAACAAAAGAAAAAATTATTCTATGATTGAAGACACTACTTTTAGGATGACAAACATCTTTATAAAGAAGGAGTAGATGGCATTATTAGACGTTGTGTACCTGAGCAAGAAGAGGAACAAATCCTAAGAAAATGTCACTACAAAGCTTATGGAGGGCATCATGCGGGAGACAGAACTGCTCACAAGGTATTGCAATCCAGATTTCATTGTCCTACTCTTGTAACACCCTCGATGCGGCCATATCTCCCACGTGTCGGAGCACAAGTTAGAGGCATAACCGCATTGAAGGTAATGTTGCAACATGGGTAATCTTTGCACATCCCATGTTTTGAATAAGAAAGGGGAATACAGAGTTGGCTTACAATCGCCACTTCACACAATACATGAATAAAGCATTACAACATCCAGATACACTCAAGGTCCGACTACGGAACCCAAAATAAAAGAAGACCACCCCTAATGCTACAGTTCCCCGATCGACCCAACTGGGCTCCACTACTGATCAACTGGAAACATAACACCATAACGAACACGATCTTCATCGAGCTCCTCCTTGAGATCAGTTGCATCACATGCAATCTATCATCGGCACCTGCAAACTGGTTTTAGGAAGTATCTGTGAGTCACGGGGACTCAGCAATCTCACACCCTCGCGATCAAGACTATTTAAGCTTATAGGATGGGTAAAAGGTATGAGGTGGAGCTGCAACAAGCGACTAGCATATATGGTGGCTAACATATGCAAATGAGAGCGAGAAGAGAAAGGCAAAGCACGTTCGAGAAACTATGAGCAAGAAGTGATCCTAGAACAACCTACGTCAAGCATAACTCCAACACCGTGTTCACTTCCCGGACCCCGCCGAGAAGAGACCATCACGGTTACACACGTGGTTGATGCATTTTAATTGAGATAAGTTTCAGGTTTTCTACAACCAGACATTAACAAATTCCCGTATGCCCATAACCGCCTTTCGAAAGTTCAAATCCCTGCAGGGGTGTCCAACTTAGCCCATCACAAGCTCTCACGGTCAACGAAGGATATTCCTTCTCCCATGAAGACCCGATTAGGCTCGGAATCCCGGTTACAAGACATTTCGACAATGGTAAAACCAGACCAGCAAAGCCACCCCAATGTGCCAACAAATCCCGATAGGAGCTGCACATATCTTGTTCTCAGGGCACACCGGATTATCCAAGGTTCCGGTAGGCCAGTCCAGAGTTGCCCCTGGTGGCCACCAGCAGCTGACAGGTCGGACCAACACTCAGAGGAGCACTGACCCGAGGGTCTAAATAAAGATGACCCTTGGGTTGGCCGACCCAAGGGAAAAAGATGCTAGGTGGCAAATGGTAAAACCGGTGTTGGGCCTAGCTGGAGGAGTTTTATTCAAGGTGAACTGTCAAGGGGTTCCCATTATAACCCAACCGTGTAAGGAACACAAAATCAAGGAACATAACACCAGTATAACGAAAACTAGGGTGGCAAGAGTGGAACAAAACACCAGGCATAAGGCCGAGCCTTCCACCCTTTACCAAGTATATAGATGCATTAATTAAAATAAGAGATATTGTGATATCCCAACATAACCATGTTCCAACATGGAACAAACTCCATCTTCACCTGCAACTAGCAACGCTATAAGAGGGGCTGAGCAAAGCGGTAACATAGCCAAACAACGGTTTGCTAGGACAAGGTGGGTTAGACGCTTGACATGGAAATATGGGAGGCATGTTAAAGCATGTGGTAGGTATCGCAGCATAGGCATAGCAATAGAGCGAGCATCTAGCAAGCAAAGATAGAAGTGATTTCGAGGGTATGGTCATGTTGCCTGAGATCCCGCAAGGAAGAAGAACGAGTCCGTGAAGAAGACAAACAGACGTAGTCGAACGAATCCTCACAAACACGACGTTATCGGAACTAACCCAAAGAAGCAACACCGGAAAGAAGCAAACAACATAGTAATCAACCATCAGATAATCATGGTATGATCCACAATCAAGTATGATGCATGTCCAGTTTATTGAGGCATGGCATGGCAAAGTGCACAAACAATCCTACAAATTAAGTGGAGCTCAATATGCAACTCCGTTGCATATTGATGCAACACCACATCAGTTATTTAGTTCGATCTTGTTATGTACCCAACAATATTAAATATTGTTTAAACATGGCAAGAGGTGGAGCATAAGTAAGCTAAACATTTAGGCATGTTTAAATGAGGCCGGAAATAACAAACAACAATTCCGGTAAAACCCCATATGCATATTTTAGGTTTGGTACTGTTCTGCCCTAAACCATATTTTTATAGTTGTTAAACATGCAAAGTGATGCCACCATGTTAAACTAGGCAAAATTCTACCCCATTTACATATAAAGTTTGTTAGGTTTGGAGCTACGGTTATTTAGTTATGAATTAAATCATTTTAGCATGGTATATGGGCAAAAATTACATAAACAACATTTAAACATTTGAAATATAGATGAAAGTTGAATATTATTAAACTAGACAAAATTCTAAGCAACTTTCATATATTAAGTTTTCCCACGTGATGCTTAGTTTGTGAGTTAAAATATGCATGAAGTTCAAGGGTCTTTCTGTAAAACTGCAATCCTGCGGATAATAGCTAAATTCGCATAGACTGAAAAAAACACTACTCGGCTGAGTCTTCCTGGCCCAACAGGAACATGGGAGGTGCTGGGCGCGTCCTCACCCTTGGGCTTGGCCCAGCTGGAGAGGAGGAGGAAGTTGGGCCGCGGGGCTTGCGTCTGGGCCTTGGAGGCTGCTGGCCTAGGCGCGGTCATCAGGGGCTGGTGCTGGGCCGAAGCGGGTGAAGGGCGACGTGGTGGCCCGGGCACGCTAGCGACGCGTTCAACGCGAGGCAGGGCGCTCCTTGAGAAGAACAGGGCTCGAGCGTTGCCTCCCTGGCACGAGATGTAGAGGAGGTCAGCCAGCCGATGGGAGCGAGGGGAAATCCCCGGACCGAGGAGGGAAAGGGCCGGGACTGGCCTGAACGGGTCGGGGAAGTGCCGAACTACCGGAGATGGTGGTAGATCAAGGACAAGGCTGCACTGGAAGCTCGCACGGACGTCCATGGCGCGGGACGTGGGGCGGCGAAGGAGCAGTAGACTGACGAGGTTCCGTACGGGCGGCTTCGCGGATCCATCGGGGACGAACGGGTGACGGCACACACGTCGAGGACGCGACCATGGATGGGGTTCCTGCCCAGCGAAGAGAGGGCAGAGAGATGAATCACAAAAAGAAAAAAAGGAAGGGAAGAGAGCAAGGGAGACGGGGCGCTGCACGGGCCTACTGGATGTGGTCGTCGGTGGCGAGGCGCGAGGTTGTGAGTCAGAGGAGCTCGGGATCGAGGGGGCGGGGTTCTCTGGTAGCTTCGAATCGAAGAGCTCGGGTTTGACCTCTGGTTGGTGGGAGGAGGAATGGGAGGATCCCAATGTGGATTCGGTGGAGTGTGGCAGCGGCTGAGGGGGAACAAAAGACCTAGATTTTAGGGTTGCTGCCTAGGGGATTGGTCTATATATATCACTAGATTTTGGTTAGGGGCTATTAGGACCCTCCGATCAAAATCGGACGGTCAGGAAAAATAGGCTATGGAGTCCAAAAGGGAAAACGGTGATGTTTTGTAAACGTTTGGGGATGAACCGGATCCAACGGTGACGACTGTCCGGGTCGGGTCCGGGACAGCTTTTCGGACACGCGCACGAGGAGGGCCGCAGGTTGACGAGAGAGATTATGTTGAGCCTAGCGGTAGGTAGTGGACTGTGCGGAAGGCCTCAGGCTGAGAAAAGAGAAGAGAGAAAGACTCAGCGACTGTTTCCGGAGACCGAAAACGTCCGACGTTAGACCGGCAGCGGTGCCGCTATAGTTATCCGTTGGGGCGTCAAACAGACTCCGAACGCGATGAAATGTGACAGGCGGTCTACATACACTAAAATAAGACTGCACGCCAACTTTCAACCCATTCCGAGAACATTTTCTGGCCACTTATAAAATAATATTTGGACGTGCCGCGGGCGCGTGCGAGTGTGTCTGGACTCAGAACGGACAACGGATGGAACTGGGGGAACCCGGACGGATGCAAGTTTTGGAAACATGATGATGCAATGCAGATGATGACATGGCAATATGCAACACGCAAGCGAATGACAAGGCAACAACATCAAAAAACTGGAAGACACCTGGCACATCTGTCTCGGGGCATTACAACACTCTACCACTACGAGAGGATATCGTCCCGAGATATAGAATGGCACCGGAGGGAAAATGGAAGAGGAGGACGAGAGGTAAAACTATGTTGCTCCTTTGACAAACGATTGAAACCAAAGAACCTTGAAAGATTAATCAATTTCAAGAAAAGAATACAACAAAGGTGAACAAAGTTGAAAACACTCCGTTATATAAGAGAAACAAGGAACCATACCAAAACCTTGTAGGTTGAAAGACTTAAGAAAAAATGTTAGAATGTACAAGAAGTACATGCAAGCACTCCGATAGCAACAAAACGAACAAGGAACAATAAAGATCAATTACAATAACACTCCGGTTGGAAAAGGTAGGTAAAGAATATGAGCTTGGCAAAATGAAAACACTTGGATGAGACTCCGGTTAAAAGAGGAATGATAGCCACAACACTCCGGTTAAAACAAGATAGAGGAGGAAAAAGAATGATATAATTTGGACAGTGCTCTGACTATAAATGGAAGAATTTGAGCATGAACTAGACAAGATGAGAGGACACTTGATGAACCAACAAACCACTGCCTCCGGAACTATTGAAATAATGGCACAAGGGGTAACAAAGATTTCAGACAGCACTCTGGTTGAGAAGGGAGTCAAAATTTGTTAAGATGAGAGAGCTCGAATGAAAACATGACACTCCGGTTGGATGGATAAGCAAAAGAAAGAACATGAACTTCACAATACGAGATGATGAGTGAAGAGAGCATCATCACAATGCCTCCGGAAGAAATATAAGAATGGAACCAAAAGAACAGAGAAGAACACAACAAGTTCTGCCTGAAATGAATTTGGGAGGGCATCCTTAAAAAGAAGGATTTAACGGAGTTGTTGGGAAATCAACAACGAAAAGAACAGGCTTGTTGAGGGCTTATGGAAAACATCTCAAAAACTTGAGGTGAAAACCTACCACAAACGAAAACAATAGATTGGATTGCTATCAACAAGGAGACGAGAAGCTTATTTCACTGGGAGGATAAATGAAGAACTTGGGTCATTTATAAGCACCATAAATAGCAACAATCCTTAGAGAAGGCTTTAGGCGAAATATAACCCAAGATAACTCCAATGACGAGATTGATGGAGAAGATGTCTTGAGCGAAGAGAAAATTATGGTTTTAGATGTGTCACTCTTGAAAACTTGTGAATCATGAAACACAAAGGAAAATTATCAACAATGACATAAAACCACCTCAAAAGATGAGATATGAAAGAATTGCACTTCAGAATGCAAGATGAAGAATACTTGAGCTCCTCTGAAAAGAATCTTGATAAGCACTTCGAGAAGGAATTAAATCATTGATGAACCATCATGTAGAACCTTCATGAAGAACTCCAGTAAACAAAAGGATGAATCAACCGAAAGGAAAGAGAAGTTGAAAACACAAGGTGAAACCTTTGCGATGATTTAGATGGACCTTTGCGGCGAGATAAAAAGGAAAAACTTGGAACTCCAGAAAAGAAAGATGAGCACTTGAAACCAAGAATTTAAACATCATGAACAAATTCCGGAAGAAAAGATTAATATATGGATGAAACAAGAATAAGAGTTACATTATGCGTATCCTTCACCAATTTAATTGATGACAAGAAACGGATTTTCCATACTACTTATCCTCGTAGAAAGATTAAGATAGATTTAGTGCAAACTTGAGAAGGTCTTCAATGATCCACCGGTAGGATTGAAACAACGAATGAATTGATATGATAATCAAGGAAGAGAAATCTTGGAAGAACCACCGTAAGAATTGAAAATGAACAAAGTAAAGGGATGAATCACCGATAAGAATTAGAGAACAAATAATGATACTTGAGGTAATTTAGATACAAGTGAAAACGAAGAGATCATGAGCTGATTAGAGGATATTTACTGATGCACCGGTATGATTTGGAGAACGAGAGCTGAAAGCTTAGAATGAATAAATCTGAAATGATGGCCTTCGGAGAATCAAACTGAAAAGACTCTTGAATTGCTCCGGATAGGTAAAAAGAATTCTCACAATCAAAAACAATTATGAGAGGATGGCAGCAAGCTAGAACCATGAATCTTGAGGAGAAAGGAGCAAGATTTAAGAGAAACTCTTCTTCGGTCTTCAAATGTTGTTAATGACGATGAGAAGCACCACCAAGAATTGTTGAGGCACACCAGAATGAAAAATTAGAAAGGTTGAACCAACGATGAAAAGAATTTGAAAGATCTTGGAGAAATCATCTGACTGATGATGAATCATTCTTATGTCAAACTTTGAGATGAATTTGAAAAGCTCCGGGAGAATTAGAAGAGTCAGGTAAGATCCTGGGAAAAGACCTGTGGGTTAGGGCCCACTCAAAAGATACACCGTTGTATGATTTAAAAGAGATATTGCGTCGGTCGAATCAAATGGCTTGAATGAGATAACAACCTTGAAATAGGTTGAACGGATCTTGAATGACTAGACGAGCCTTTCGAGATATCTTGAGCTCTCCGGAACAATTGAATAGCGAGAAATGGATGATTAAGAGGTGCACCG
This sequence comes from Triticum aestivum, assembly GCF_018294505.1. Taxonomy (NCBI): domain Eukaryota; kingdom Viridiplantae; phylum Streptophyta; class Magnoliopsida; order Poales; family Poaceae; genus Triticum; species Triticum aestivum. Next base: position 414,034,767 of record NC_057803.1, on the reverse strand, counting down.
GCAAGAGAAGACATTTGAAACAAGGAAAAGGAATGTGACCAACACAAAAAGCTTGAATTGAATCCACCTGAGAAGAAAATAATGAAGAATGACGAACGAGTAGAGCATCTTCAAGAGAACCACCGTGTAAGAACGTTGATTGAAAAGAATGGATAGCTTCACATCCATAAAATGGATAACGAATTAAGAAAACTGAGTCCTTGAAGAAAAGGGTGGGAAGGTGGGACAACAAAGACAACTTGGGATGGATGAAACGAACACCGTTGAGAGGACTTGAGTTGATCTTGCGGATGTTGAAAAGATTGGGTCCACTAGAAGAGAACCACACCGGTTGAAAAGGAATTAACATGAGAGTCTCAATTATCATGAAGGATTAGTATACACATAGGAGTATGAGAACACCATTTAGGAAAGGTTTGGAATCAACACTTGACTTCGAAGCAACTCAAATACCACAACTGAAAAAAAACAAAACAAAGGATTGGCTTGCAAAATAAGCCGGAACAAACATATAGTAGAGATTTCGTCTGAAGTTTTCATGGTGGGGCCTACACGGGCTCGATCGTACAGCACCATCATGTACAACGCAGTGCACATGACATACGAAGCGTCCCCGAGTCAGCATAGCAAAGGACTCTTTAAGACACAACGAGACCACTGTAAAACCAACTGTGGATAGTCGGACCACTAGACGTCGAACCCCAATTTCATATCATACATCTATCGGAAAGATATCCTAAGAGCTACTTGAATTCCCACTTATAAACTCCCGAAATTTTTTCGATTATGCAATCAGGTGTTGGGGATACAGGGGAAGCATAATATCTCACTCAAAACTAACAAATCCTACATCCAGCTGTATCCATCCTTCAACACATAACCAAGAAACCTTCGGAAATCATTTACCTCAACCTTCGAAAAGCATCCGTTATACGAGTTATGGCGATACCCCCGAACTCCTACCCTAGTACTAGGTGGCGTCGAGGTTATCTCACCAACAACTGCATAAAAGAGATTTCCGATGTTGGTGAAACTCAGGTATTCCAGAATTGGAACGCTAAAATTGTGACGACAACACCTCGGAGCTCAACTCCCCAGGACACTACCACAACCCCTAATTGTCAGGAGGCACCAAGAACAATGTTCTCGTCACAAAACCATCGGAACGATTCCAAGATACCCACGTGATCCTAAATTTTTTTAGTGAAATTTGAGAAGAGAAGAGTTAAAACTCTACGTCAGGATGCCTCACCAGAGCGACGAAGGGACTGAGGAGTAAAAAGAATTCTTACTCTCCGATATATATAATCATAAATGACTTAAAACATTTTTCTAGACTCAACAACACCAGCGATTCAATCAAGTAGGGGGCTCCTAAGGTCGGGGAAGGCTCTAATACCAACTTGTAACACCCTCGATGCGGCTATATCTCCCACGTGTCGGAGCACGACTTAGAGGCATAACCGCATTGAAGGCAATGTCGCAAAAGGGGTAATGTTTACACATCCCATGTACTGAATAAGAAAGGGAAATACAGAGTTGGCTTACAATCGCCACATCACACAATACATGAATAAAACATTACAACATCCAGATACACTCAAGGTCCGACTACGGAACCCAAAATAAAAGAAGACCACCCCTAATGCTTCAGATCCCCGATCGCCCCAACTGGGCTCCACTACTGATCAACTGGAAACGGAACACCATAACAAACACGATCTTCATCGAGCTCCTCCTTGAGCTCGGTTGCATCACCTGCAAGCTATTATCGGCACCTGCAAACTGGTTTTTGGAAGTATCTGTGAGTCACGGGGACTCAGCAATCTCACACCCTCGCGATCAAGACTATTTAAGCTTATAGGAAGGGTAAAAGGTATGAGGTGGAGCTGCAGCAAGCGACTAGCATATATGGTGGCTAACATACGCAAATGAGAGTGAGAAGAGAAAGGGAAAGCACGTTCGAGAAGCTATGATCATGAAGTGATCCTAGAACAACCTACGTCAAGCATAACTCCAACACCGTGTTCACTTCCCGGACCCCGCCGAGAAGAGACCATCACGGCTACACACGCGATTGATGCATTTTAATTGAGATAAGTTTCAGGTTTTCTACAACCAGACATTAACAAATTCCCATTTGCCCATAACCGTGGGCACGTCTTTCGAAAGTTCAAATCCCTGCAGGGGTGTCCCAACTTAGCCCATCACAAGCTCTCACGGTCAACGAAGGATATTCCTTCTCCCAGGAAGACCCGGTCAGGCTCGGAATCCCCGTTACAAGACATTTCGACAATGGTAAAACAAGACCAGCAAAGCCACCCGAATGTGCCGACAAATCCCGATAGGAGCTGCACATATCTCGTTCTCAGGGCACAACGGATTGTCCAAGGTTCCGGTAGGCCAGCCCAGAGTTGCCCCTGGTGGCCACCGGCAGCTGACAGGTTGGACCAACACTCAGAGGAATACTGGCCCGGGGGTTTAAATAAAGATGACCCTTGGGTTGGCCGACCCAAGGGGAAAAGAGGCTAGGTGGCAAATCGTAAAACCAATGTTGGGCCTTGCTGGAGGAGTTTTATTCAAGGCAAACTGTCAAGGGGTTCCCATTATAACCCAACCATGTAAGGAACGCAAAATCAAGGAACATAACACTAGTATGACGGAAACTAGGGAGCCAAGACTGGAACAAAACACCAGGCATATTGACGCAACACCACGTGACTTATTTAGTTCGATCTTGTTATGTACCCAACAATATTAAAAGTTCTTTAAACATGGCAAGAGGTGGAGCATAAGTAAGCTAAACATTTAGGCATGTTTAAATGAGGCCGGAAATAACAAACAACAATTCCGATAAAACCCCATATGCATATTTTAGGTTTGGTACTGTTCTGCCCTACACCATATTTTTATAGTTGTTAAACATGCAAAGTGATGCCACCATGTTAAACTAGGCAAAATTCTACCCCATTTACATATAAAGTTTATTAGGTTTGGAACTACGAATATTAAGTTATGAATTAAATCATTTTAGCATGGCATATGGGCAAAAATTACATAAATAGCATTTAAACATTTTAAACATAGATGAAATTTCAATATTATTAAACTAGACACAATTCTAAGAAACTTTCATATGTTAAGTTTTTCCATGTGATGCTTAGTTTGTGAGTTAAAATATGAATGAAGTTCAAGGGTCTTTCTGTAAAACTGCAATCCTGCGGATAATAGCTAAATTCGCATAGACTGAAAAAAACACTACTCGGCTGAGTCTTCCTGGCCCAACAGGAACAGGGGAGGTGCTGGGTGCGTCCTCACCCATGGGTTTGGCCCAGCTGGAGAGGAGGAGGAAGCTGGGCCGCGGGGCTTGCGGCTGGGCCTTGGAGGCTGCTGGCCTAGGCGCGGTCATCAGGCGCTGGTGCTAGGCCAAAGCGGGTGAAGGGTGACGTGGTGGCCCAGGCACGCTAGCGACGCGTTCAACGCGAGGCAGGGCGCTCCTTGAGAAGAACAGGGCTCGAGCGTGGCCTCCCTGGCACGAGATGCAAAGGAGGTCAGCCAGCCGATGGGAGCGAGGGGAAATCCCCGGATCCGAGGAGGGAAAGGGCCGGGACTGGCCTGAACGGGTCGGGGAAGTGCCGAACTGCCGGAGATGGTGGTGGACCAAGGACGAGGCGGCACTGGAAGCTCGCACGGGCGTCCATGGCATGGGACGCGGGGCGGCGAAGGAGCAGGACACTAACGAGGTCCCGTACGGGCAGCTTCGCGGATCCATCAGGGACGAACGGGTGACGGTGCGCACATCGAGGACGCGACCAGGGATGGGGTTCTTGCCCAGCGAAGAGAGAGAAGAGAGATGAATCACAGGAAGAAAAAAAGGAAGTGAAGAGAGCAAGGGAGAGGGGGCGCGACACGGGCCTACTAGATGTGTTCGTCGGCGGCAAGGCGCGAGGTTGCGAGTCGGAGGAGCTCGAGATCGAGGGGGTGGGGTTCTCTGGTGGCTTTGAATCGAAGAGCTCGGGCTCGAGCTCTAGTTGGTAGGAGGAGGAATGGGAGGATCCCGACGTGGATTCGGCGGAGTGTGGCGGCGGCTGAGGGGGAACAAAAGAACTAGATTTTAGGGTTGCTGCCTAGGGGATTGGTCTATATATATAGCACTGGATTTTCGTTAGGGGCTATTAGGACCCTCCGATCAAAATCGGATGGTCAGGCAAAATAGACTATGGAGTCCAAAAGGGAAAACGGTGATGTTTTGTAGACGTTTGGGGATGAACCGGATCCAACGGTGACGACTGTCCGGGTCGGGTCCAGGACAGCTTTTCGGACGCGCGCGCGAGGTGGGCTGTGGGCTGACAAGAGAGGTTAGGTTGGGCCTGGTGGTAGGTAGTGGACTGTGCGGAAGGCCTCAGGCTGAGAAAAGAGAAGAGAGAAAGACCCGGCGACTGTTTCCGGAGACCGAAAATGTCCGACGTTAGACCGGCAGCGGTGCCGCTATAGTTATCCGTTGGGGCGTCAAACAGACTCCGAATGCGATGAAATTTGACAGGTGGTCTACCTACACTAAAATAAGACCGCACGCCAACTTTCAACCCATTCTGAGAACATTTTCTAGCCACTTATAAAATAATATTCAGATGTGCCACGGGCATGTGCGAGTGTGCCTGGACTCAGAATGGACAACGGATGGCGCTGGGGGAACCCGGATGGATGCAAGTTTTGAAAACATGATGATGCAATGCGGATGATGACATGGCAATATGCAACACGCAAGCGAATGAAAAGGCAACAACAGCGAAAAACTGGAAGACACCTGGCACATCGGTCTCGGGGCGTTACAACTCTCTTCAAGGATGTGTAACACCCCGGATGTAACTTTACCAATTTGTACTCCAACTCTTGCCGTTTCCGGCGTTAAGTTATTTTATTTTCTCGGGTTCGGGTTTTTGTCTCCGTGTGTTGTTATCGTTGTCATGCATCTCATATCATGTCATCATGTGCATTGCATTTGCATCCGTGTTCGTCTCATGCATTCGAGCATTTTCCCCGTTGTCTGTTTTGCATTCCGGTGCTTCGTTCTCCTCCGGTGGCCATTTCTACCTTTCTTTCATGTGTGGGGATTAAACATTTCCGGATTGTACCGAGACTTGCCAAGCGGCCTTGGTTTACTACCGGTAGACCGCCTGTCAAGTTTTGTATCATTTGGACTTCGTTTGATACTCCAACGGTTAACCAGGGACCGAAAAGGCCTCGTGTGTGTTGCAGCCCCCCCACACCCTTCCAATTTGTACCAAAACCCACCTAAGCCTTCTCCATCATCTAGAGCGTTCGATCATGATCGCGTGGCCGAAAACCGCACCTCATTTGGATTCTCCTAGCTCCCTCTACCTCTATTTATAGACCCCTCTCGAAATTCGCGGATCCCCCTCTTCGAAACCCTAAATTTTCCACCTCGCGCGCCGCCGGACAAATGCCACCGACGGACACGTCCGGATCCTCCCCGCCGCCGCCACGTGTCGCCCCCTCACTTGCCATCGCCGCCTCCCTCCGCCGCCAGCCCGGGAAGCCCGGATCGGGCCCCTGCGACCCAAGCCGGTGCGCCGCCCCGCGGCTTCGTCTCTCCCGTGGCCGAGCCGCCACCTTGCCAGCCGGCGCCGCCCGGCCGCCCCTGCCGCCGCCTCGCCCGACGCCTCAGCGCCGCGTCCAAGCTTCGCGCCTGCCGCCTCCGCCGCCTCGCCCGCCGCGCCGCCTCGCCCGCCGTCCGCCGCCTCGGCCACCACCGCCGCCCGGCCGTCTCCCCCTCCTCCGGTGACCTCCTCCGCCGTCCTCATCCCCGCCGGTGAACAGTGTGCCGCCGCCTCGGGTTGCGTGCCGTGAAACCCTAGATCCGGAGGTTGATTTTTCTTCTAAGTCCCTAAGAATTCCAGATCCAAGTGCTCCTGTTCATAGCCTGGTAACTTTGCATCCGCAGCTCCGATTCATGCATATAGCATATCAAAATGTTCATCTCAAAGAGTACATCATTTCATTCCATTGCATCATTTTAATTTGAGTTCATCTTGATGCCACAAATGCTGTTAGAAGAGGGCTACTTGAGATAATTGTCAGATCTGCTACTCCATTTAGGTTTTTGTCATTTTTGCCATGATTATTATGTGCATGATATGCCCTGATGCTCTACATATGTTTTGTTAAGGGTTTTGTCATCTTTCTAGAGGTGCAACCCATGTATTTTTTTGATGTGTATGCTTACTAGCACAAGCTTGCAAAGTGGTGCACTTGGTAATTCTGTTTTCAGGGACAGCATTTCCACCAAGTCCTTGAGCCGCTTACCTCATGTTGTCATATGTTCATGTTGTTTCCTAGTGATCCGTGCCTCTTTTGAGGATGATCAGTAAGGATGTTTTGTTAATCTTGTAGTGATCTATCTATCCATATCTTTGTTTGCAATTATGTAGCACTCTAGCTTGAGTCAATCGAGCTCTACTTTTGCTACTTTGTGAATCTAGGCAGATTGTCAACTTGTTTGCAATTTTGCCGATGATGTTGTAGTTGATCCGTGCATGCTATGTTATTGTTCTTGCCATGCCTAGCTTGAATTTTGTGTGGTCTTGATGGATGTATGCTTAGCTTATCATGACTTGCTCCGTATTGAGTGCATCGAGCTCGTAAACATGCCTACTTGAGTTATATTTCAGCATGTGCCAGTTTTCACTAAGTCTGAAAACTGATTATGTTTTTGCTATGTTCACATGCTTGCAATTTAATTTTCTGATCCCTTTTGGCTCAAGGTCACTAAGGGACTTTTGTTAAGCTCTTTGAGTAGCTCAATGCGAAGATTTACTTTGCCATGTTCAGTTCCTGTATCATGTAGTTTTGTTGCTCCGAAGAGTGCTACCTGATCTGAAATTCCAGACAAGTGTTAATTTCACTAAGTCTGAGATCTGTTTGCCATATGCATTTTTGCCATGCTTGTTTGAACCTGTTAATGGATGAATTGGCCGTAGCTCAGTGCTAGACTTTTGTTAAGCATCTTGAACGCATCCCTGCCATGTATTTTGTTGTCATGTTTGGATGCTATAGCTTGTTCATCTCATTGCATTTAGATGGCTACTTGCTGTAAATCGCAGACCGGTGTCATATTTGAATCGCTTGCCATTTCCAAACCGTAACTCCGATTCCGGTGTTCTTTATATTGTTTTCAAGCGATTTCATCTCATCTTTCTAGTGGCACACTTGGTTCTCCAAGTTGAGGCCAGGTTCATGCATTTCCTGTCATATCTTGCATATGCATCCCGCATCGCATCCCGCATAGCATATCATCATTGCTTCGTATTGTTTGTTCCTTGCACGTGGTTGATTGTGTCCTTGTTGCTTGTTTGTCTTGTTTGGGTAGAGCTGGAAGACGAGTTCGCTAACGAGGAGCCCGTTGAGTTTGCTTTCGAGGATCCAGTCAACTCTGACAACTGTGCAGGCAAGATGATCATACCCTCGAAATCACTACTATCTTTGCTATGCTAGTTTGCTCGCTCTTTTGCTATGCCAATGCTACGATGCCTAACACTTGCTTTCAAGCCTCCCAAATTGCCATGTCAAACCTCTAACCCACCATGTCCTAGCAAACCGTTGATTGGCTATGTTACCGCTTTGCTCAGCCCATCTTATAGCCTTGCTAGTTGCAGGTGAAGATCGGAGGCCGTTCCTTGTTGGAAATTCTATTTACTTGTTGGGATATCATTATATTGCTATGTTATCTTAATGCATCTATATAATTGGTAAAGGGTGGAAGGCTCGGCCTCTCGCCTAGTGTTTTGTTCCACTCTTGCCACCCTAGTTTCCGTCATATCGGTGTTATGTTCCCGGATTTTGCGTTCCTTACGCGGTTGGGTTATAATGGGAACCCCTTGATATCTCGCCTTGATTAAAGCTTTTCCAGCAATGCCCAACATTGGTTTTACCATTTTCCACCTAGCCTCTTTTCACTTGGGTTTCCGGAGCCCAAGGGTCATCTTATTTTACCCCCCCCCCCCCCCCCGGGCCAGTGCTCCTCTGAGTGTTGGTCCGACCGAGTAGACTGCGAGGCCACCTCGAGGCAACTTGAGGGTTGGTTTTACTCGTAGGATGTCTCATCTGAGTGTGCCCTGAGAATGAGATATGTGCAGCTCCTATCGGGATTTGTTGGCACATTCAGGCGGTGTTGCTGGTCTTGTTTTAACCTGTCGAAGTGTCTTGAAGAACTGAGATACCGAGTCTGATCGGAATGTCTTGGGAGGACGTCTATTCCTTCGTTGACCGTGAGAGCTTGTCATGGGCCAAGTTGGGACTCCCCTGCAGGGATTTGAACTTTCGAAAGTTGTGCCCGCGGTTATGGGCAGATGGGAATTTGTTAATGTCTGGTTGTAGATAACTTGAACATTAACTTAATTAAAATGAATCAACTAAGTGTGTTACCGTGATGGCCTCTTCTCGCGGAGTCCGGGAAGTGGACACGGTGTTGGAGTAATGTTTGCGCAGGTTGTTCTCTAGTTTCTCGCACGCGCTTGCCTTCTCTTCTCGCTCTCTTTTGCGAATAAGTTAGCCACCGTATTTGCTAGTCGCTTGCTGTAGCTCCACATACTTACCTTGCATTACCTATAAGCTTAAATAGTCTTGATCGCGAGGGTGCGAGATTGCTCAGTCCCTGTGGCTCACAGATTACTATTACACCAGATGCAGGGCCTGACGATTCCGCTCCAGGAGACGCGCTTGAGCTCAAGTGGGAGTTCGATGAAGACTCTCAATGTTACTATGTTTCCTTTCCTGATGATCAATAGTGGTGCCCAGTTGGGGGTGATTGGGACCGTGTCGCATGTTGGGTTATCTTTTATTTTGGCGCCGTAGTCGGGCCATGAGTGTTTGGATGATGTAATGTTATTTATGTACTTGATTGACGTGGCGAGTGTAAGCCAACTATATTACATGGGATGTTGTGAAGATTGCCTAACTTGCGACTTATGCCTTCAATGCGATTATGTCTCTAAGTCGTGCGTCGACACGTGGGAGCTATAGTCGCATCGAGGGTGTTACAAGTTGGTATCAGAGCCTTCCCCAACCTTAGGAGCCCCATTGCTTGATCGTTTTAGTGGCCGAGTTGTGTCTAGAAAAATGTTTTGAGTCATTTAGGAATTATATATCAGAGAGTTTAGGAATTCTTTTTATTTCCCAGTCTCCTCATCGCTCTGGTAAGGCATCCTGACGTAGAGTTTTGACTCTTCTCTTCTCAAATTTCACTAAAAACAAATTTTAGGATCACGCGGGTATCTTAGAATTGTTCCGATGGTTTTATGATGAGAACATTGTCTTGGTGCCTCCCGTCAGGGGTTTAGTGGAAGTGTCCCGGGGAGTTGAGCTCTGAGGTGTTGTCATCATAATTTTATCATTGCAGTTCTGGAATACCTGAGTTTAGTACGCCGACATCGAAAATCTCTTTTATGCAGTTCGTTGGTGAGATAACCTCGACGCCACCCAGTACTGGGGCGGGAGTTCGGGATATCGCCATAACTTGTATAGCGGATGCTTTTCGAAGGTTGAGGTAGATGGTTTCCGAAGGTTTCTTGGTTATGTGTTGAAGGATGGATACAGCTGGATGTAGGATTTGCTAGATTTGGGTGAGATATTATGCTTCCCCTGTATCCCCAACACCTTATTGCATACCTGGAAAGGTTCGGGAGTTTCATAGGTGGGAATTCTTGTAGCTCTAGTTCTTCTTCCACGGATATTGGTTTGAGATTGGGATTTCTTACCGATTATTCGTTCTTGATCCGTACCTTGTTGATTTATTTCTCTACCTTAATTCTACGTGGCTTCTCAATTTATGGATATGTGACCATTTCAAGAGGAATGCATTCGTTCATTTTGTTTGGATGTGAAGACTATATGTTGCAATTTTCATTCCGTTGGATTCAGCTTCAATATTTGTCTATCAATGTGCTAATGGATGTCAACCTCTTCAGGATGGCTCCTCCAACGCGCACGACTCCGAATCCTGATCCGCCACCACCTCCCCCTCCTCTAGAGGCATGGCAAGCTGTGATGGCCGCAACCAATGCAAACACACAGTTGATCATGCAAATTCTTCAAGAGCGCAATCAAGGCAACCAAGGGAATCAAGGCAACAATCAGAATCACTTTGCTACACTCAACCAGTTCCTTGCTAACGGGACAAAGACTTTCAGCAATTGTGTTGAGGCAACCGATGCTGACGATTGGCTTGTGGATCTGTGCAAGCATTTCGAGTGCAGTAATGTCAGGCCTGAGGACTTTGTCAAGTTCGCTTCCTTCCAACTCAAAGATCAAACTGCAGAATGGTTCCAGCAGTACAAGGATTCCAGAGGTGGACGTGTTATCACTTGGGATGAATTCCGTCAAGATTTCCGAGCTCATCATATTCCTCAGAGCATGGTTGAAAGCAAGCGTGAGGAATTCCGCAACCTGAAGCAAGGCTCTTTGTCTGTCTATGACTACAACAAGTTGTTCTGGAAGCTCGCCCGCTTTGCCAAGCAGGACGTCCCTGATGAGAAGAGCATGATATACCAGTTTAGCGGTGGTCTCAGAGAAGAAATTCAGCTCGCTCTTGTTCTCTTTGAGCCTTTGAGATACGATGAGTTCTACAACATGGCACTGAAGCAAGAGGCTGCTCAGTTGAGGTGTGATGCTTCCAAGAAGCGAGTCAGAGATGTTACTCCTTCTTCCTCTACTCAAGTGGCCAAGCAGCAGAAGTATTGGCTTCCTCCTCCTCCGTTCCGTCAGCCGTATCAGCAGAAGAGAAAAGGTGGCGGTGGTTCTTCCCACCAACCCAACCCTGGCTTTCAGAACAAGACTTCGTCTCAAGCTCCAAGATCGAGTGCTCCGTATCAAGGTCCGCTTTCAGAGGTCACGTGCAACAAGTGCCAACAGAAGGGTCACTATGCCAACAAGTGTTTCAACCAGAGGCGTCTTCCTCCTCCTCCTCCTCCTCCTGTCAGATCGGCAAGTACAGCTGTGGTCAAGCATAACCCCAAGCACGCCAAGGTCAAGTTGATGAACGCAGCTCAGGCAGAGGCCTCGTTAGATGTGATCATGGATAACCTTCCTGTTAACGATGTTCCTGCTAAAGTTCGTTTTGACACTGGTGCATCGCATTCCTTTTTGTCATGCCCTTTTGCATCGAAGCACAATGTTGAGACTGAGATCATGCCCAAAGTCATGCAAGTTGTTTCTCCCGGCAAGCTTTTGACTTCTAGTTTGGTTGCTCCCGACATCTCTATCACATTGGGTGATCACAAGTTTCTGGCTTCTCCAAGGGTTCTTGGCAACTCGGATATTGATCTTATTCTCGGAATGGATTGGCTTTCTAATGTCACAGCCCTAGAATGTTGTTTGTAAATAGTTGCATCTTCATCCAGGCATCATATTTAAATTTCTGAAACTTGAACTGAGGGAATTTTGGAAGCCTCAAAAAACTTAAATAAAAGAGGGGCAAAAACCCTAGAAATCTCATTCATTGCTCCAAAATGCTCTTCTTAAATGTTTGATAATTTTTGGTAAGGGTTCTGGTCCCAACCAAAATATTGAACATTTTTAAGGAATTATTTTTGGGACTTTGGATTTAATTCATTAGCTATTTGAATTTGAATTATATTCATATAATTAGAATATAATTTCAAATACCCCTGATATATTTTATAAGCTTTTGGAAAAGTCCATTTAGCAATATAAAATATTCAGAGGAGTTTTTGGCATTGTTTGAATTATTTTAAATTCAAAACAGTGGCAAAATAAATTAAATAAAACAAAACAGAGAAAAAATAAAAGAACAGAAGCCTACCTGGGCCACTTACCTGTAGCCGGCCCAGCTGGCCAGCCCATCTGGCCGGCCCAGCCCACCTCCTTCCCCCCCCCCCTTGTCATCTTCCTCCTTTGCCAGGAGGACGAACAGAGGCGAGGCGTGGCGCGCGCCCGAGAGGCCTCGGCCACCTCCTGCTTCCCCCTGGCCACCTCCTTCTTCCTCTCGTCGCCCTGGACCCCGTCCGCGACGCCACGCACCCCCCCAGGCCTCTCACTCTCTCCCCGAGCTCCTCTCTTCCTCTGGCTCTCTCGCGCGCAGCCACCGAACACACCCGTCGCCGCTGACGAGCATCACCGCGGCCACCGTCCACCCCGTGCCTCTCCGATGAGTTTAGAGGAACCGCCATCGCCTTCTACGTCTTCTACACCAACCCATTCGACCGCGGGAGCCCTGTAGCATCTTCCCTGAGCTCGTCCCCAACCTTCGGCCGCCGGCGAACTTCCGAGGATTCGCGAGCTCCAGCCCCTCCCCGGCCTCGCCGTTGCCTCTACCGGATCCGCTGTGAGCTCCTCTTCCATTTCCCCTCCTCCCCGCGCTCGTTCCCGCACGCTAGCCGCCCTTTTCACCGGGGCCGTGAGCTCCTCACCGCCGGTGATGATGCGGACAAGGCCAGAGCCACCGGAGCTAGCTGCCGAGCACGGCAACGTGCTCCACACCTCACCAGGAACCTAACTCACACACCAGCTTCCCCTCCCGTGCCCCCTAACGCCAACCCCGACCTCGCCCGAACTCCGGCCACCGCCGCGAGCTTGCCTCCGGTGAGCTCGGGCCACCTCAGCCCCTGCCGTTTGCACAGATGGATGCGGGCGAGTCCCAGCTCCACGTAGACGCCCTCATCCGCCCGTTTGGCCGCCGGAGCAAGAAATCCGAAGGCCTCCGCCGTCTCGGCCTCGCCGGCGTCAAGCCGCCGGCAGGTTAGGCCCTGCTGACCATGGGTTTGACCCCCCCCTGGGTCGATGACAGGTGGGGCCAGCCCCCCTGTTAATTAGTTTAGTTTATTTTAATTTAATTACCCCCCTGCTGACACTGACATGTGGGCCCTAGTGCCCTAATCTTTAATTAAACTAAACTAAACCCCCCTGTTTAACCTGTGACGCTGACATATGGGTCCCACAGGTCAGTTTGACCTGGACGGCGCCTGTTGACCTGCTCACGTAACTATGAGGTCATGATGACGCAATAATTCCTTTCTGGAATTTAAATAATCTTAAATGATTTAATAATTTCAAAAAATAGCTAAAACTTCTATAAATCATAGAAAATTAACCGTAACTCCAAATTAAATAAATTATATATGAAAAATTATCAGAAAAATTCAAGGAATCCATCTGTACCATTTTCATGCATGTTAGAACAACTTATAGGTGCTGTTTAGCACAAATCAATTAAATGGCATTTGAATAATCACATATGGAGTTTGAATTTGAATCTTGTATTCAAACCAACTTCATTTAATCTGTTGCTAGTTGCATTAGCCCAAAACACATTCATTTTGCCATGTCATGATCATGCATCATATTGTGCATTGCATTGATTGTGTTCCCTTCTGTGTTGCCGGTATTTGTTCCCTCTCGATAGACGTGATACCGATGATGCGATCGTTGACACTGATGAAGACTCAATGCTATCTTCAGAAGTGCCAGGCAAGCAAAACCCCCTTGTTCATTCCGATACAATCCCACTCTCTCGCTCCTGCTCTCTTTTACTGCATTAGGACAACAACGATTCATCTGTTACCTGCTGCGGTAGCTGAACCCCTTTATCCTTTGCATGACCTGTCATTGCCACAGTAAATAGATGAAACCCACTAGCATGAGTAGGAGTTGTTTGAGCCCTGTTGTGCCTACTCATTCATGCTTGTTTGTCACGTCGGCTACTGCTTAGAGTTGAGTCAGGTCTGATTCATCCGGGATGAATCAGAGGTGTGTGAACATGTCCTATTGTGTGTGAGCTAAGTGTGTGAATACGATTTGGTAAATGTAGCGGTGAGAGGCCATGTAGGAGTACATGGTGGGTTGTCTCATTGCAGCCATCCTCAGGAACTGAGTTCTGTGTTTGTGATCCATGATTCAGCTACTACCACGCATTGGGCCCGAAACCAATGGACCCTCTCGGCTTCTTGATCACCCTTGTCCTCTGTCCAGGAGTTGCAAGTAGTTTCTGGTGTTTGTAGTATGCTAGAGGTCGTGCGCAGCGCTGACCGTAGGGGTGGGCTGTGATGCGGTAGGCACGTGGCCGGGTAAACCGGGCGCCCGTTTGGTGTCACGGAACCCTGTTCACATCGTTTGGGGCTGTGAGCGAAACTCCGGCCGGATCTCCTCATGGATGGAACCCGAATAGGTGATAAACCTGGACTAGGGACTTGAGTGTTTAGGCAGGCCGTGGCCGACACCCACGTTGGGCTTCCGCTTGAAGGTTGCCGAGTACATGTCGTGTAAACGGCGGTAAGTGGTGAGAGCGTGTGTGAAGAAGTACACCCCTGCAGGGTTAATATGATCTATTCGAATAGCCGTGTCCGCAGAAAAGGACTTCTGGGTTGCTTATATCAGTTCATTGACAAGTGAAAGTGGATACTCTAAAATACGCAAGATAAGCGTGAGTGCTATGGATGGCGTTCTCGTAGGGAGACGGGAGCGGTTCCATAGTGGTGTATTGATATGGTGAATATGTGGACTCGTGTGCGCCACCTCAAAAGAGTTACATTGCAGTCGTAGTTTAGGATAGCCACCGAGTCAAAGCTGGCTTGCTGCAGTTAAACCCCACCATCCCCTTTGTTGATAATGATGCATATGTAGTTAGTTCTGATGTAAGTCTTGCTGGGTACATTTGTACTCACGTTTGCCTATTTTATGTTTTTGCAGAGAGACTTCAGTCTCACTATTAGTTCCGCTTGGACTTTGACGTTTAGCTTGTTACCTCAGCTACGATCTTGTGCCCTCGGCAGGATCTGGTAGATAGTCAGGCTTCTCAGCCTTTTTCATTTATAGATGTCTGTACTCAGACATGATAGCTTCCGCTTGTGCTTTGATTTGTATGCTCTGATTGTTGGGTCATGAGACCCCTGTTTGTAATATCTCGCTCCTCGGAGCCTAATGAATAAACTACTTGAGTTGTAGAGTCATTTTGTGATACCATGTTGTATTGCACATATCGAGCATATTGTGTGTATGTTATTGAAATGCTTGGTATGTGTGGGATCTGACTATCTAGTTGTTTATCTTTAGTAGCCTCTCTTACTGGGAAATGTCTCCTAGTGTTTCCACCGAGCCATGGTAGCTTGCTACTGCTCCGGAACACTTAGGCTGGTCGGCATGTGTCCTTCTTCGTTCCTGTGTCTGTCCCTTCGGGGAAATGTCACGCAATGAATACCGGAGTCCTGTTAGCCCGCTACAGCCCGGTTCACCGGAGTCCTGCTAGCCCAGTGCTACAGCCTGGATTCACTCGCTGATGACCGACACGTTCGATGCTGGGTCATGGATGCCTGTCCCTGTAAGTCTGTGCCACTTTGGGTTTACGACTAGCCATGTCAGCCCGGGCTCCTTATCATATGGATGCTAGCGACACTGTCATATACGTGTGCCAAAAGGCGCAAACGGTCCCGGGCAAAGGTAAGGCGACACCCGTGGGAATACCGTGCGTGAGGCCGCAAAGTGATATGAGGTGTTACATGCTAGATCGATGTGGCATTGAGTCGGGGTCCTGACAGCGTTGGTATCAGAGCTTGACTGCCTGTAGGATTACCAAGCCAAACTGGTCGAAGTTGAGTCTAGAAATTCTTTAGTTATATAAGGGACTTGATTGTGGGATGGAACGTAAGGCTCTTTTTACTCCTTATACCTCATGGCCTTCTGATCTGAGTCATCATCTTCTCTTCTACGGGGATTAAGAACTAGGCTATCTCTTCTTTCTATCAGGATCACATCTTACTAATCCGTAGACTTATAAGATTGTTGATTCAAGCCTCAGTTCAGTTCCTACTATCTTCTGTATGTTAACTGTTGATCTCGAAACCTTGATATTGTGCTTCTGAGTGGTTATGCCACCATTTTTGTGAATGTCTCAAATCTTTTCTGAGCATTTACAGCCGTTATGCTGTCCGAGTCATTCCAGGTTTCTAAATAGTCTAATGCATTTGCAAAATCCATTTCCTCTGGTTTCGATGCTCCTTTATGCCAGCTCAATCACACTAATTGTTGAGTTGAGGTATTCTATTGCCTTGACATTATGTTGGAGTTACTATTATGGCCCTAGGTGTTTAGGGAGTCACCTAGTAATCTAGCAATGTTTTGTGATCCCAGTGTGATGATTCTGGCTTTTATTCTCGAAAGCATCCCGTGATGCCACTTAGTAGTAGGTATTCTACTCCTTGGGCTTTGAACCCGAGATTCACTCTACTTACCTCATGTTGATAGTGTTTGCTAGTTCCTTTAGGATATTAGTAACTTTGCGATAGTCCTCGAGGTCCGTGGTATTTCCTTCTTACAAATACTGTGAACCGCTTATGGCAGATGTTTATTGGATCAAAAGATCACAATTAGAGTACTCTTGAGGAGTTCTCCATTCATAAATCGTGACTCTGCCAGTTCTACCTCTCTGCATGGGTTATCCGGAAGAAATATGTTGAACTTCGTTCGACATGCTAATCCATGCATCCACAACTCAGAAAATCATATGTTCTTTTGAGTTGTCCCATCTTAGTTGTTTCCGACCCTCGCCTATCAATTGATAGTCAAGAGTATGCGTGCATTCGTTTGTCGATGCCAATTACTCTTGTGGCCCGTCAAGCCATTCCGTCCTGAATGACTAGGAGAAACAAACTCCAGTACCTCATCCATATTTAGGATTGGGTCAAAGTAGTTGTGTTCCGCAGATCAAGTTACAATCCAGCTTCTGGTCTGCTCTACCCTGAAGTATTACCTTCTTTATGACAGGAATTTCATGAGAATTGCACCACCTTTTGTGAATTCTTGACATAGTGATACTTCTCGCCATCCTTTTTCATTCCTCGGTTCCGTGTTGATGCAACCGGAATACCGACAAATGAATTGTGATGTGTGAAATCAATACTCCTAGCAACCTCGTTGCTTGGTAGTTAAAGGATAATAATTTTATTCTTAGTATGTTGGTTATTGAATCACCATTCTAAGATTGATCGTGCTACCTAGTCCTTATTTGCTGGTGCACTCTTTGATTGATGAGTTAGGATTTGTCAAGTCCTCGCTCATTTGATCATATCATCTTGCCCTGAAAAGCAAGATTGTTCTCGAGCTTAGTAACATATCGGTGGTTCGTGATTTTCCGAAGATCTTCTCGGAAGTACTACCAGGTTGTCACCTGACCGCTATGTTGAGCTCGTGATCAAGTTGGTTTATTGTAAACCACCCTTTCTCCAAGAATCCGTGTTGGATACTCCTGAGCTAGTTGGTTAAGCTAAACGACAACTTGGAGAGTTGGAAGATAAAAGCTTGCCTGACTTAGTTCGTTCCAAAGGGATATTCTTGTGTAGTGTGTGTTGAAAGAAGATGATATCTTCATCGATTGGTCCCTGTGATCAGTTGCTGGACCTATTGTCTTATCAATCCCTTGATTTGAGTGTGGGCTATCGTCAAATCAAATCAGTACCAACGATGCTCGTAATGTTGTCCTACTCGTGGTTGATCTCTCGAGCATACACCATTACATCTTTGGTCTGACCAATGCTATCACCGTGTTCACATGATGGTGGAAGTCCAGTGATATGGAAATTCCGATGAGTTGCTGTTGAGCCCATCAGTAGCATTTTGTCTCCCCCCATGAATCATGTTGAACATCAACCTAGTGTTGGAAACTTGTGTAAGCATTTCTTCGTGTTTCATTCATGAAGCATATGTTTGAATGAAAGTAGTGACTTTCCCTAATTCATGTGCATATGATGCAAGTTGCCGCCATGAATTTGAGGAAGATTGTTTTGTTTCCTTGGAATCATCCCAAATCAGTCATGCACACGTGCGAAGTATTCTATGGTCTGGAGACTTGCAACCTTCATTCCATATGTGTCCCGAGCACACCAAGCCACTGATTGATTTGTTCAAGGAGAAGAAGTTCCTTCATAAGAGCTAATCATATGACTTATGCAAGGACTTCGTTATCCACGGTGATGGTTCCCACCTGAACTCGGTAGTGTTTTATTGTAAGACTACCATGTGATAATGTTTGTCTAGGACAGCGTGTTCACATGTTGTAGCAGACCCAGCTCATGTTTTGGAGCTTGCTATCATAGTTCATTTCCCGAGAATCTCGCAACGTCATTTCGTCAATTTGTGTTGCAAACTTTTATTTTTCTTCCTAGACTCGATGAGTCTGGAATATCCTGACACCAACCAGATCTGAATCGCGGGCAGATATGATGGTTGGAACATTTCCCAAGAACTATAATATTGGTCCCTCGATAGCTGGTAAAGTGGATGTCGTGGCCAGCACCACCCAGCCGAAAGACCTATTATTATAGTATCTTGATCAAAGAAGTTGGCCACCTCCCCATAAGGATTTCGCAGGATTTACCTCCGTAGTTATTCCTTATGGATTCTATTGCTCCCGAAGTCCGACCTTTTACTTGATGTTCTAGTTATCAAACTATATCTATGAATGGGATACACTAGCACATCAAGGAGAACATTAGAAGCGGAGTGCTAAATGTCTCTCGGTCGATCATCCAGATTTTGTTTCCTTGGCCTCGCTAGGGTGAAATCTGAGTTGATGTTATCTTCCTTCGCAGCTGCATCGTCCATCGCTATTCATCATGGTAGTATGTTGTGTTGTCAGCATCCTTGACGCGGTTGTTGATAAAACCTTGATGATTGTGGATATGCTCAAGTTCTTGAGAGCACGCACAAGCGCTACGTGTTATCATCGGCTCTAATTGGGATGCTCTCAGTTCCCTCGGCAATGCTGTGACCTTCTCAAACAGTGAATTCACTCCCTATTGTTGGGTTCTTCCCCAGTTACCAGAATCATTCCCAGCATTTGCATTTTGTTCCCAGCTTGCACCGCCAATGTGTCATTCTACCATGGGTCTCCTCCATTTCCGGTGATAAGCAAATTCATCCATTACGTTGTCTTCAACAAGGTAATCCACATCATCCAAGTCCGAGTATGCCATTCTACCGACCCCCGCCAATTGATTGCTGTGATTTGCCTTAGGCTGATATAGAGAGTCTAAATGATCTCTATATCAAAGGTAATTCTTTTTGCCACTTAAGGGGATATTTCTACGAGTCACCGTCCCTAAGGTGCCTCGTTGTGGTATCATGGCAACTCAACTCCTCGCTACATTGATAATCGTTTACCACCTTTTTAGGTGTGGAATCGTTGTCTACCTAGTGAACCTTCGTCATCTGTTCCACTCCATTCCTCTAAAGGTGTGCTTCGTCTCTCAGCTTGAGAGATATTTCCATGTCTCAAACCATGAGTTGATCCTAAGTTGTTCGATCTTCGAGGAGACCGATCCTTCTAGAGTTTTCCTTTCCTCTTCTTGTCATGATTAGCTGAAGTTCTCAGAGCAAGACGACAAGACAATGATGGTGATCGAATCAACGCTCTTATGAAGTGCACCCTGGATCGTGAAGATTATACTAGTTGCGTTCCCCATCGTCTTACCCTATACTTGAATCTCGGGACGAGATTTTGTTTAGTGGGGGTGAGTTGTCACAGCCCTAGAATGTTGTTTGTAAATAGTTGCATCTTCATCCAGGCATCATATTTAAATTTCTGAAACTTGAACTGAGGGAATTTTGGAAGCCTCAAAAAACTTAAATAAAAGAGGGGCAAAAACCCTAGAAATCTCATTCATTGCTCCAAAATGCTCTTCTTAAATGTTTGATAATTTTTGGTAAGGGTTCTGGTCCCAACCAAAATATTGAACATTTTTAAGGAATTATTTTTGGGACTTTGGATTTAAATCATTAGCTATTTGAATTTGAATTATATTCATATAATTAGAATATAATTTCAAATACCCCTGATATATTTTATAAGCTTTTGGAAAAGTCCATTTAGCAATATAAAATATTCAGAGGAGTTTTTGGCATTGTTTGAATTATTTTAAATTCAAAACAGTGGCAAAATAAATTAAATAAAACAAAACAGAGAAAAAAATAAAAAGAACAGAAGCCTACCTAGGCCACTTACCTGTAGCCGGCCCAGCTGGCCAGCCCATCTGGCCGGCCCAGCCCACCTCCTTCCCCCCCCCTTGTCATCTTCCTCCTTTGCCAGGAGGACGAACAGAGGCGAGGCGTGGCGCGCGTCGGAGAGGCCTCGGCCACCTCCTGCTTCCCCCTGGCCACCTCCTGCTTCCTCTCGTCGCCCTGGACCCCGTCCGCGACGCCACGCACCCCCCCCCCCAGGCCTCTCACTCTCTCCCCGAGCTCCTCTCTTCCTCTGGCTCTCTCGCGCGCAGCCACCGAACACACCCGTCGCCGCCGACGAGCATCACCGCGGCCACCGTCCACCCCGTGCCTCTCCGATGAGTTCAGAGGAACCGCCATCGCCTTCTACGTCTTCTACACCAACCCATTCGACCGCGGGAGCCCTGTAGCGTCTTCCCGGAGCTCGTCCCCAACCTTCGGCCGCCGGCGAACTTCCGAGGATTCGCAAGCTCCAGCCCCTCCCCGGCCTCGCCGTTGCCTCTACCGGATCCGCTGTGAGCTCCTCTTCCATTTCCCCTCCTCCCCGCGCTCGTTCCCGCACGCTAGCCGCCCTTTTCACCGGGGCCGTGAGCTCCTCACCGCCGGTGATGACGCGGACAAGGCCAGAGCCACCGGAGCTAGCTACCGAGCACGGCAACGTGCTCCACACCTCACCAGGAACCTAACTCACACACCAGCTTCCCCTCCCGTGCCCCCTAACGCCAACCCCGACCTCGCCCGAACTCCGGCCACCGCCGCGAGCTTGCCTCCGGTGAGCTCGGGCCACCTCTGCCCCTGCCGTTTGCACAGATGGATGCGGGCAAGTCCCAGCTCCACGTAGACGCCCTCATCCGCCCGTTTTTCCGCCGGAGCAAGAAATCCGAAGGCCTCCGCCGTCTGGGCCTCGCCGGCGTCAAGCCGCCGGCAGGTTAGGCCCTGCTGACCAGGGGTTTGACCCCCCCTGGGTCGATGACAGGTGGGGCCAGCCCCCCTGTTAATTAGTTTAGTTTATTTTAATTTAATTACCCCCCTGCTGACACTGACATGTGGGCCCTAGTGCCCTAATCTTTAATTAAACTAAACTAAACCCCCCTGTTTAACCTGTGACGCTGACATATGGGTCCCACAGGTCAGTTTGACCTGGACGGCGCCCGTTGACCTGCTGACGTCACTATGAGGTCATGATGACGCAATAATTCCTTTCTGGAATTTAAATAATCTTAAATGATTTAATAATTTCAGAAAATAGCTAAAACTTCTATAAATCATAGAAAATTAACCGTAACTCCAAATTAAATAAATTATATATGAAAAATTATCAGAAAAATTCAAGGAATCCATCTGTACCATTTTCATGCATGTTAGAACAACTTATAGGTGCTGTTTAGCACAAATCACTTAAATGGCATTTGAATAATCACATATGGAGTTTGAATTTGAATCTTGTATTCAAACCAACTTCATTTAATCTGTTGCTAGTTGCATTAGCCCAAAACACATTCATTTTGCCATGTCATGATCATGCATCATATTGTGCATTGCATTGATTGTGTTCCCTTCTGTGTTGCCGGTATTTGTTCCCTCTCGATAGACGTGATACCGATGATGCGATCGTTGACACTGATGAAGACTCAATGCTATCTTCAGAAGTGCCAGGCAAGCAAAACCCCCTTGTTCATTCCGATACAATCCCACTCTCTCGCTCCTGCTCTCTTTTACTGCATTAGGACAACAACGATTCATCTGTTACCTGCTGCGGTAGCTGAACCCCTTTATCCTTTGCATGACCTCACATTGCCACAGTAAATAGATGAAACCCACTAGCATGAGTAGGAGTTGTTTGAGCCCTGTTGTGCCTACTCATTCATGCTTGTTTGTCACGCCGGCTACTGCTTAGAGTTGAGTCAGGTCTGATTCATCCGAGATGAATCAGAGGTGTGTGAACATGTCCTACTGTGTGTGAGCTAAGTGTGTGAATACGATTTGGTAAAGGTAGCGGTGAGAGGCCATGTAGGAGTACATGGTGGGTTGTCTCATTGCAGCCGTCCTCAGGAACTGAGTTCTGTGTTTGTGATCCATGATTCAGCTACTACCACGCATTGGGCCCTGAAATATGACCCCGCTGTGACTCACGGCGATGACGGCGAGGTCGGGGACGGTCCGCAGCCGGCGAATTTGACGAAGATGGCCGGCGGTCCCGAGGTTGAAGAAGGCATCGAGGGCGGTGTTGTGGCACGTCCGGGGCCTCGTGGCTCGTTGAGGAGGTAGAGGGAGGACCGGCGGAGCTTCCTGGGGCGTCGGTGAGCCATGGGGTGGCCGGTAGCCACGGTGGCTCTCGTCGGTGGCGGCGGCTCCGTTCGGTCGCGGGAGGGGAAACAGAGGAGCGAGGGGGAGGGAGGTCCAGAGAGCAAGGGAGAAGTGAGAGGGGGTCGGGGCTGCGTGGCGTCGCGGGAGGGACCAGGGAAGGAGGAGGCAGCCAGGCAGGGAGGAGGTGGCCTCCTCGGCCGCGCGCGTGCGAGCACGCAGCTGCTCCCACTGGCAAGAGGAAGACGACGGGGGGGGGGAGTAGCGGCGGCGGGCTGGGCCGCGCTGGGCCGGTCCTGTTGGGCCACCAGGTGGGCTTCACAGGTAAGTCCTTCTCTCTTTTATTTCTGTTCTGGTTCTCTTTTCTATTTCTGCAATTTGTTTTTGGATTTGATTTAAAATATCAAATCATTTTATAAAATCCTGGAAATAATTATGGGTGCTTTCTGAATTATTTCAGTGACCCTTAACAATTTCCAACATTTATTTGAACATTTAAATTATTTATAGTATTCAAATGCCCAAAGTCAAATACAATATGGTTTATTCAAAAAAATCCAAAAATGTCTTGGAAAAATATCCATCATCTCTGGATATGGTTTTCACCCTTTTCCAGTGATCATGAACATTTTTGCAAACCAATTTGGGTTCTTTGAAAATATTTTGAAGTTGAACCTATTTGCAATGCTTTGGGGCTAGGGCTTGGTCATCCCCATTTCAAATTTCATACAATTTAAACATGTTGCACACATGAAGCTAGCCTAGAGCATTACCAGAAGCTAGGGATGTGACATCTCGCCAGTTGAAGCCTAATGAGAAGAACTACCCCACTCATGATCTCGAGTTGGCTGCAGTTGTGCATGCTCTTTTGACTTGGAGACATCTTCTATTGGGAAGAAAAGTGGACATTTTCACTGATCACAAGAGTCTCAAGTACATCTTCACTCAGCCTAATCTCAACCTCAGGCAAACTCGATGGGTCAAAATGATTCAAGAGTATAATCCGAGTATCGAGTATACTCCAGGCAAGGCCAATGTGATTGCTGACGCATTGAGCAGAAAGGCTTACTGCAACAGTCTGATTCTTAAGCCTTAGCAACCCGAGCTTTGTGAAGCTTTCCACAAACTTCATTTGCAAGTTGTTCCTCAAGATTTCCTCGCCAACCTTCAAGTATCTCCTACCTTGGAAGACCAGATTCGCCAAGCCCAGCTTCTTGATGCTATGGTGAAAAAGGTGAAGATTGGGATTGCCAAGAGTCAACCCAAGTACAAGTGCTACCGCCTTGATGAAAAGGATACTCTCTTCTTCGAGGATCGTATTGTTGTACCCAAAGGTGACCTCCGTAAAGTGATCATGAACGAGGCTCACAATTCTCTCCTCTCCATCCACCCTGGGAGCACGAAGATGTATCAGGACCTTAAGCAGGCTTATTGGTGGACTCGAATGAAGCGCGAGATTGCTCAATTCGTGAATGAATGTGATGTCTGCAGAAGAGTGAAGGTAGAACACCAAAGGCCAGCTGGTCTCCTCCAAGCTCTTGCCATTCCAGAATGGAAGTTTGACCACATTGAAATGGACTTCGTGATTGGGTTTCCTAAGTCCAAGCATGGCAATGATGCTATATTCGTTGTCATCGACAAACTCACTAAAGTGGCTCATTTTCTGCCTATCAAAGAGTCGATCACTGCAGCTCAATTGGCGGAACTCTATACCTCTCGTATTGTCTCTCTGCACGGTATTGATCTCTTCAGACCGTGCCATCATCAAAAGGCTCGATGGCTCCATCAATCATCTACAACAACGCTGCCGTGAGGGAAATCTTTCTCCCTGGCCAGATCTTTGTATTCGGCGGCTGTCGGTGTCAAAACCGATGGATATCGGGTAGGGGGGTCCCGAACTGTGCGTCTAAGGCGGATGGTAACAGGAGGCGGGGGACACAATGTTTACCCAGGTTCGGGCCCTCGCGATGGAGGTAATACTCTACTTCCTGCTTGATTGATCTTGATGATATGAGTATTACAAGAGTTGATCTACCACGATATCGGAGAGGCAAAACCCTAGAACCTAGCCTATCGTATGATTGTTGTTGTTCTATGGACTAAAACCCTCCGATTTATATAGACACCGGAGGGGCTAGGGTTACACAGAGTCGGTTACAAGGGAGGAGATCTACATATCCGAATCGTCAAGCTTGCCTTCCACGCAAAGGAGAGTCCCATCAGTACACGGGACGAAGTCTTCAATCTTGTATCTTCATAGTCCAACAGTCCGGCCAAAGTATATAGTCTGGCTGTCCGAGGACCCCCTAATCCAGGACACCCTCAGTGGCTTCACACAGTGGGACAACTCAGTTGGCCATTTGGAGCAGATCGATAGCTACGCCCCTGGTCACTAGATCTGTGTTGGAAATCTAAACTATGTCGCTGATATCCGAGGATACTTGATCATACAAGGGTTCGCGGCCTCAACCACCGCTCAGGCCTTAGCTCCGGAGCGCGTCGTCAGGTCCGAAGACGGGAGCCTAGAGCCCGCCAGACTCTCTGTGGCCTTAGATCTCAACACCTAGAGAATAGCGTCTCCGGCAATCATTGCAAGGCCGGACTCTTCTCCACATACTACTTCCGAACCCTGGAGGCCCACATCATGTGAGCTCGGTCCACAAACTACCGACCCTGTCCAAACCCCGCTCTTAAACGAGGCTTTCGAAATAATGCAATCCCTCGTCATCACAGAGGAACCGCTTCTGAATCATGCCTAGCCCGGACTAGGGGCTGGAAATAGGGAATCTTACATCCCACCCACCACCCACTTTATAGCCACTTTCGAGGACCTAACCAACATGCTTGATTACGCCTCCGAAGACATCGGCGGTACGGACGACAATGCCAGATAGGAGCAGGCCCAAGACCCGCCGGTCACTGGACATTGGACAGCCACCTCCTTGTATGATGTATTCATGGTGGATACACCTAAAAATGGCGATGGCGACGACGAGAAAAACCCAGTCGAGGATGAACTATCTGCCACTCTCCGAAGACAACGTAAGCCTCGGCGACGAAGATTTTATCGTGCCACAGGAACCCCTCGAACAAGAGCGCTTCATGCTCCGGCTAATAGCCACGGCTAGAAGCCTAAAAAAGAAACAGCAGAAGCTTCAAGCTGACCAAGACCTGCTCAATGAAAGATCAACTAATGTCCTAGCAGCCGAAGAATACGACCTCGAGCGACCAAAAGAGAGTTACCCGAAGCAAATGCTACTACCCCAATTCGACGACGAGGCGTTGGAGCCCATACCACCCGTGCGTAATGCGGCTGACGGACCCGATAGACCACCACGTGACTGGGACAGAGAAACAACAGCTTGGGCATACACATACGACCTACAACGGGACCTGGAAAATAAAGCAGGTCAGACTAGGTCAATCTATGGATCGCGGGGGCGTGCTCTAGTGCGAGAGGAGGGCTATCGAGCCTAGTGCGATAAGCATAACCAACCCCGGGCTCAAAACCGCATACGGACTCCATCCAAACTGCGTCGTGACATGGCCCGATATAGAGGCGCCGCACACCCCCTATGCTTCACATATGAGGTAATGGAGCACGTGTTCCCTGAATGGTTTAAACCCGTGAACATCGGATCATACGACGGCACAACAGACCCCACGGTATGGATTGAAGATTTTCTTCTCCACATTCACATGAGTCGCGGTGATGATCTACACGCCATTAAATACCTTCCCCTAAAGCTTAAAGGGCCAGCTAGGCACTGGTTAAATAGCCTCCCAGAAAACTCTATTGGAAGCTGGGAAGACATGGAAGATGCCTTTAGAGACAACTTCCAAGGCACTTATGTCCGGCCTCCGGATGCCGATGACCTCAGTCATATAGTCCAACAGCCCGGAGAGTCGGCCAGGAAATTCTGGACCAGGTTCCTAATTAATAAGAACCAGATTGTCGACTGTCTGAACACCGAAGCCCTAGTGGCCATCAAACACAGCATCCGCGATGAATGGCTTGTTGGACACCTCGGCCAAGAAAAGCCGAAGTCCATGGCAGCCCTTACAGCACTAATGACCCGCTTCTGCGGGAGCGAGGATAGCTGGCTAGCCCGTAGCGGTAATAGTACCAGCGAACCCGGCACTTCCGAAGACCGAAACAACAATGGAAGGCCCCGATACAACAAACATAAGCGTCGGGGAAACAATGAGCATACAGAGAATACGTCAGTCAAGGCCGGATTCAGCGGCTCCAAATTTGTTCAACAAAAGAACCCATTCAAATGAAACAAAGATGGTACATAAAGCCTGGACCGAATACTTGATCGACCCTGCCTGATCCACGGCACTCCTGATAAGCCCGCCAACCATACCAACAGAAGCTGTTGGGTCTTCAAACGGGCTGGCAAGTTAAATGCCGATCATAAGGAGAAAGGGTCGCCAAGTGAGGATGATGACGAGGAACCTCGCGCACCGAAAATAGGGGTTAGAAGAAATTTCCCCTGAAGTCAAAACGGTGAAGATGATATATGTCACCCATATCCCCAAGAAGGAGCGCAAGTGCGTTCTAAGGGACGTCTATGCAATAGAGCCAGTCGCCCCCAAATGAAAACCATGGTCGGCACGTCCGACCACCTTCGATCGTAGGGACCATCGGACCAGTATCCGTCACGGATTTTAGGCCACATTATCCTTGATCCAATTGTCGATGGATTCCACCTTATGCGAGTCCTCATGGACGGTGGCAGCAGCCTTAACCTGCTCTATCAAGACACAGTCCGCGAGATGGGAATTGATCTGTCAAGAATCAAGCCCACTAAAACTACCTTTAAAGGAGTAATACCCGGTGTAGAGGCCCACTGCACGGGCTCAATCACATTGGAAGTGGTCTTCGGATCACCGGACAACTTCCGTAGCGAGGACTTGATCTTCGATATCACCCCCTTCCGCACTGGCTACCATGCACTGCTCGGACAAACAACGTTCACTCGTTTCAACGCAGTCCCACACTACGCCTATCTCAAACTCAAGATGCCCGGACCACGCGGAGTCATAACAGTGAATGGAAACATGGCGTATCTCTCAAACATATGTTTTCCTGTTTTTGTCTGATTGTCATGTACACCATGGTATGACCTAAACCGCTAGGGGCTCTATTAAGCCGCGTACATCTTTAAATACCAAAACAAAGTCCAAACACTTTCACAAGTCCAATTCGGCATCCCGAATATAGCATTATATGCCTTGGCTCCGAATCATGTCTTTGGTCAATAGTTGGGTTGCCTGGCTCTTGTGCTTGCTACCTTACATTCCGTCTGATCGGCGAGGGTAGTAAAGGGAGAACTACTGCGATTGTGATTCTGGTTTACCCGGACAAACACCTCAGTAGAGAAAGCCGAAAACTGACTGTCATGATGCGGCGAGAGCTGGTTAGCTATTCGGTGACTAAATATAAATCTCTAGCGATTTTTCTGCATTATGCGATAGGCTGGCCTCCACCAGGCCAGGCAGTCACAACACCCGAGTTCGGATAATCTAACAATACTACAGGTTGCGCCCACATTCCCATTATAAAACTGCTATGGCTAAGTGAGGGCTATAAAGCTATATAGTCTGATTGCCTGGTTTCCCGCACTAACACCTCCTTCACGGACTAGTACATTGGGTCAAGTGTGTTTAAGTGTTATCCTGAACACCCCCGTACTACCTACGTGGGGGCTGAAGCCGACGACTGGCCAACTCTCAAATATCATAAACAGCCGCATAGGAGGAGATATTTTAAAATAAGCAATATATCATACATAAGCCTTGTCTCATGATACAGGATTGGACAACATAACTACATTCATTCAAAAATGATGTCCTTCGAACATTGGCCCTCTACAATGCGGGATCCTTCCAGGACATTATCAAAGTACCACTCCGGCATGCGATGCTCTTTCCCAGCGGGCAGTCCCTCGGTCGCAAGCTTGACGGCATCCATCTTCGCCCATTGCACTTTGACACGGGCGAAGGCCATCCGCCCATCTTCAATACAGGCCGACCGCTTCACGCCATCAAGCCGAGGGCAGGCGCTGACCCGCCGCTTGATGAGACAGAAGTAGCTACTGGGCATGGGTTAGGCGGGCCACAACGGATTATCAAATCCCACATGGCCAATTCAGCCACCCTATGCAATTCAGTCCATTTTCTTCAGATAATCGCTGAGGGGCACAGGATGCTCTGGCGCAAGGTATTGCGACCAGAACATCTTCTTCGTTGAGCTTCCCTCTCCGGCCCGGAAGAACTCCATGGCATCACCAACACTCTGGGGCAGGTCCACAAACACTCCTGGAGAACTCCAAATCCGGGTTAGAAAGATATACCTTTTCTTCACAAATTTTCTCTTCATGTTAAAGGCACTACCCGCCGCAATTTTCCTTGCCTCTTGGATCTCCCGGACAGTGCTTTGGGCTTTGGCCCGGGCTTCTTGTGCACTTTGGAGTGCCTTGGCAAGTTCAGAATTTTGCTCTGAACTCTTGCGCTCTAAGGACTCGCATTTTCCTATGGCATCCTTGAGCTCCTGCTGGACTCCATCCACTCGCGATTCATGTTTAAGGCGGGAGGCTTGCTTCTCCTCCGCCTCCTTCCTAGCCTCGGCCAGCGCACTGTTGAGGGCCTCGACCTCAGACGTGTCAGCTTCAAACATAATTATGAAACTCATTGAGATACTACATCATAGTTGGCATCATTTCAAGACATGCTTCGGTATTACATACCTTGCTTTTCTTCTACCTTCCGCCTTAGCTCGGCTGCTTCAGCTGCATGGGCAGCTGACGCCTGTTTCGCTGGCTACTTGTTCAAACAGATATATGCGTTAGTCTCCTGCATAAGTTATTAGATCCTTTGTTCGGTTTTCTATCCGAACACCGAATATAGTCTCAGGGGCTACTATCTATACACAGGCATTCGTTTTATATAGTTAAAAGATATTGTAAAGCACATACCTCAAAGCCTCTTAAAAGGCTAGTGTAGGCTTCGCTCAGTCTGCTTTTCGCAGACTAAACCTTCTCAATCACCATACCCAGAAGGGTACGATGTTCTTCCACAATTGTGCCGCTTTGAAGTTCTCTCACCAAAGTGGCCGGTGCCTCCGCATTGACAGAGGTCACTGGTATAGTAGGCGCGCCCCCTTCTCGCCAAGAGGGTTGCTCTGCTGTCTCTGGAACCATGTGGGTTTCTGGAATGACATTTGGTTGGGGGCCAAACTGGACATGGCCCCCGTCTCCAGTCTCCATGGGGGTCGGTTCCCCCATGTTCTTCGCAGTCTCCGGCACCTCTCCCTCCCCCAGAAGGGTCCTTTTGGATGACACCTTGGTGTTGTCCGCTGCCATGGGGGAGGAAGCTAGTGGAGGCGAATCGCTCTCCATCATGTTCGGAACCAGCGAGTTCCCATAAGAGGAGGATCACTGGGGGAGGACCTTAACCGGACCGCAACATACAATTTAAATACATTATAACTATAAGCCAGAAAAGCCAAACATATGTGTATACCTTTGAGTCCTTACGTTCCAGCCAAGGGCTTCGCCTTGGGGAGCCACTCGTCGGCATTTCATTTGGAGTCGTTCATAAGGGACATCCTCTCTGTCTTGGATGCCTCCGGCTCTTGATCGGTGGAGGCTGCCCATTTTCTTCTGCTCCCCATAAGGGGGGAGGTGCTCTCTTCCTCCTCCTCTTCCTCTGCATCAGGGGAGGAAATGGTTCCTGTGTCCTCAAACACTATGTCCGAAGCACCTTTACGGCGGAGGCCACTCTTGGCCTCCTTGCCCTTTTCCTTGGCCTTCCTTTCCGGCGCCTGGTATGGCATCAGGACTAGAATCCTCGTCAAAAGAGGAATAGCTTCGTCTTGGAGTAGCAGAGCCGGATAGTGAACCCATTCCCCTTTCTTTATCCAGCCCTGCAAAAGAAAATGGAGAGTTTAGTGTGCTCCTTGGGCTCACAAACTAATGTTACCAAAGAACTTACGCGAGTCGCAGCATGGGTGCTGTCATAGCCGAGGTCTTCGGTTGTCTTCGGCCATGAATTCTGGTTCTTGAAGAGCAGCTTCCACATGTCTTCATGCTTCGTGCCGAAGAACCACTGCAGGGTCCATGGACTGGCCGGGTCAAACTTCCACATGGGCTCTTGACATGCCTGATAGTGGAGTATCCGGCAGAAGAGCATCACTTGAATCACACTGGCAAGGCTGGTATTTTTATCTATCATGCTCTTAATGCGCTTCTCCAGCATCGTTACCTCATCAGACAATGCCGAATCCAGGCCCTTGTTTAGCCAGGATGCCAGCCGCATTGGGGGCCCGGACTTGAACTCCGTAGGAGCAGCCCAGGTGGAGTCACGGGGCTCTATGACATAGAACCACCCCTGCTGTCATCCCTTCATGGTCTCCACGAAGGTGCCCTTGGGCCAAGTGACATTGGGTAGTTTGCTCACCATAGCGCCACTGCAATCCATGTGTCGGCCGCCCACCACTTTTGGCTTCACATTGAAGACCTTGAGCCATAGGCTGAAGTGGGGGGAAACGCGGAGGAATGCCTCGCATACGACGATAAACGCCAAAATGTTGAGGAAAGAATTCGGGGCTAGATCAAGAAAATCTAACCCGTAGTAAAACATGAGGCCATGGACAAAAGGATGAAGGGGAAACCCTAGTTCGTGAAGGAAATGAGGGATAAATACTACCCTCTCGCCGGGCTTTGGAGTGGGGATGACCTATTTTTTGGCCTGTGCTCGGTGGGCGATCTCTTTGGCCAGATACCGTGCTTCCTGGAGTTCTTTGATGTTTTTCTCTGTGTAGGAGGAGGCCAGGCACTTGCCCTGCGCTCCGGATCCGGACATGGCTAGAGTACTTTCTGGGAACGGAGTGGATCAATGCTTGAGCGCTGGAGCTTGAGGGTGGATGGACTGAGGAAGGGGAAGGCATGGGGTAAAAAGGGGGAACCTTATCTCCTTATAAAGGAAGTGAATATCATGCGTCCCCCATGAGCCTTAAAGCTCGCCTATTTCCAAGGGGTCGTGCAAAACAGCACAGTTGGGTTTCCCAAACCCGTATTGATGAGAATCCCGTAATAAGGGGGCACGATCTCTGCTTTGACAAGACGTGTCATCGGTGATTGCGTCTCATAGGAGGCCGAAAAGCGGTTTGAAATAATAAAATGGCTAGACGTAATGTCTCTCCAGTAAAATCTTCAGAGGACAGAACGTATCTGTATTTTGCTGTTGTGGTTCGGAGGTATGGTTGTTGTACAGAACCGAATATAGTACTGACGATCAACTGCTTTTAAGAATTCGAAGGAGGAACCCGCCTTGCAATGCCGAAGATAATCTGCACGCCAGACACATCGTCATTGAATACTGGTTCAGGGGCTACTAAGGGAGTCCTGGATTATGGGGTCCTCGGATGCCCGGGCTACATGACGTGGGCTGGATAGATGAGTCGTGAAGATACAACATAGAAGGCCTTCCCTCGTGTCCGGATGGGACTCTCCTTGGCGTGGAAGCAAGCTTAGCATGCTGATATGAATATTCCTTTCTCTGTAAACCGACTCTGTACAAACCATAGCCCCCTCCGGTGTCTATATAAACCGGAGGGTTTAGTATGTAGAGCCAATCATAATTATACAAGCTAGACAATTAGGGTTTAGCCATTATGATCTCGTGGTAGATCAACTTCTGTAATCCCTATACTCATCAAAGTCAATCAAGCAGGACGTAGGGTACTAGCTCCATCAAGAGGGCCCAGACCTGGGTAAACATCGTGTCCCTTGTCTCCTGTTACCATCGATCCTTAGACGCACAGTTCAGGACCCCCTACCCGAGATCTGCCGGTTTTGACACCGACAGTCATTGTAGTGTCTTAGATCACAAAAAAAGCCCCCTAGAATTTGAACCCTAGTTCTTGGAGAAGTTTCTTTGACGCGGATCCCAAACTCTGACAAAAGCCAATGATGATGATGACCCTACTCCTACCTATTACTTCCTGGTAAGAGGCGGAAAGGTAAACTTGTGCGATGCCTACTTTCAGACCTCGAGTGAAGATGACTCCGAATGTGAATCCAAACCCAGCTATAAGAAACTTTCTAGAATTGCAACCGAGCTACAAACTGCTATGGAAATGATTCCAAAATTGTTAGGCAAAAGTGATGACCAATTGGATGAGGAAATGAATCGAACTTAGTCCTTAATCAAAGACATAAAAATTCTTCAAGGTAAGTATGAGGATATTCAAAGTCATCATGAAACCCTCTCAGCTAATCATGAGAAGCTTTCCTATGATTATCTTCAAAGGAAGCAAGATCTAGGAAAACTAAGAGCATCTCATGATGATCTTCAAACAGAAAACAATTCACTACTCGCTCAATAGATCAGTACCGCTGAGGAAGACAATGTACCACCTTGCTTAAAATATCTTGAATGAGATAGTGCTACTTCTTCTACAAAATGCTCAAATGCTTCTGAGATTGCAATATCTTCAAATGCTGATGTGGTAACTAACACCTCTCCTGAGGATGCCACTACTATTGCTGATGAGTATGGCAGGTTAAAGACATTGCTTGAAATAGGCTTGTACAAAAGCCTCAAAGGGCATCAGACTCTATGTGATGTCCTCAAGAAGCAAATACTGAACTGAAACCCTAGGAAAGAGGGTGTTGGTTTCGAGAGGAAAACGAATGTTGATGGGTCCTACTTGAAGCCTGAGCAGTAACCCGAAACCACATGGGTTGCTGCAAAGGGCCCTTGACTGGATCCATCCAACTTATCTAGTTTTAATAGTTCTAATCATATAATCATTGATGAGTCATTTGACTCCAACTATAAACTATTCAAAAACTAGTGTGAACTAGGACACTTGGGCTCCGGCAAAGCTCAAAATTTTTGCATGGCTTCTCCATCAAGATCTCCTGTGGTGCAACGATCGTATTTAGCATGGAGGATGGAATAACAATTACTTCTGCCAGCTAGGCCGAAGAAATTTGGAGAGTGTAGAACACTTATTCTGGGAGTGCAGCTTCACACAGACCATTTGGACCAACCTGGCTACCTGGCAGTAGCACCATGCCTTACAGCCAGCGATGTGGAGCCAGAGCACCAGCTCCCTGGAGAAGGTAGCAACCATGGTGGAAACAACACAACCAGAGTTCAGGAAAGGAGTAAAATCGCTGGCCATGTTAGCTCTGCGGGAAGTTTGGCAAGCAAGAAACAATTGCACCTTCAGAGACAAGGAAGCAAATGAAAGAGAAGTCCTAAGCACCATCCAAAAAAATCTTAGCCTGTGGCAGCAATGTGGCATTCGTTTTCTTCAGAACCCCTTCGGGGACCCACCTTGAGTAGTAGGCCTAGTTGTATGCCTTTGGCACTTTTCTTTTCTTTCTTCTTCTTTTCCTTATATCCTTGATCTACGGATCATCGCCTTTGTCACTTTTTCATCTGCTCCCTACCTAATATCAATGAGAAACCAGCCATGGCTGGACCTTTCAAAAAAATCAGAATGGTGAAGTGTTTACAAGCTTTATTGGAACTAACTACAGGAATGGGTCCCCTATGAAGAAGATCTGGGTACCTAAAAGTAATCTTGAGGAGATTCCCGTGAATGTTATCATCACACCACCAAGGAAGAAGAAAAACCAGATACCAAAGGCTTCATATGGCCAAAAGGCTTCATATAGACACATGACCTCATAAGGTCACCCTAATGCCAATGTTTTGCAAGGAAACTGTCATCAGGCTCGTGAATATGAGCATGTTTCTTCAAACAACTATGTTCAAAAATCAAAGAACTTCTCTGCTTATTCATTTTAGTATTATTCACCTCCAGTTAAACTATTTGCTAGGGCTTCAAAGTCAAAATTCTTATATGCTACACTTAGACTCATTGCTTCTAAGTCATCCCTTCATATATGGGTGGTTAACAAGAATTGACTTCTCTTGCAGGGTCGGGTCTCCTGCCAAAAAACATTGACTTCTGAACACAATGCTGGGGACCTCAATAATCTTATTGGATGCAAGATAAAATGTCAAAATGGGTTTACCATTTATTACTTCCATGGTTTCCTTGATGATTGTCCTACCATATCCTCAACTAAACTTACCTAAGATGAACATCTCTATCCTACTAACTGCTCTATAGGGTAGAACTACAAAAGCCATTGAATGGATCATGGACAGTGGCTACACTAACCACATGACTGGTGATCGAAGTCTTCTCATGGACTCTACTCTTCGATCATCTTCAAAAAGCCATATCACATTTGCTGACACTGGCAAGAGCAAGGTACTGGGTCTAGGTAGGGTGGCTATCTCAAAGGATCAACACATGGATAAAGTGATGCATGTTGAATCCCTTGGGTGCAACCTAATGTCTGTCTCAATGCTTTGTGATCATGATATGATTGTGATCTTTGGAAAATGTTGATGTCTTATGTTAATGGCTTTTGACAAATCTCAAGGCTTTGAAGGTTATCGAAGAGGTGACATGTTGTCATGGGTTGACATGGTCACCTATGGGGCTACGGGCCCCTTGTGGTTCGGGAAGGGGGAAGATCATGTTGCAAAAAGAGCGGAGGCCATGAAACAACACAACGATGGTGACACTGGTTGTTTTTACCCAAGTTCGGTCCACCGTGAGGCGTAAAACCCTACTCCTGCTTTGGTGGATTTGATGGAAGAACCCAAAGAACGTGCAGTGTTCGAGCCCGACAATGTGGCCTCAGGGAGAGTAGCTACGCATGTACAAGTACACAACGGTCTGAATCCTTTGCTACGTTGCCTTGTACCTCCATTTATAGCTTAAGGGTTGCCACAATGGAAAAAAGTCTTTATCTAGTGATTAGATAGCTAACGGTGCTATCATACCTAACTCTGGCAGTTAGGACAAAGTGCATTAAATGCACTGCTAGGTGTCATGCTGAGGATGCAGCCCGTGAGCCTGTCGTGCCGCTTAGTCATCTTCTGCTTATCTGCTTGACATGCCTATGGATGGGTGTCATATGAAGGTAATCTGTCTCCAGAATGGCTGCCACATGCTCAGTGCAAGCCACTTAATCACTTGGGGGCTCGACACCGCACTGATAACTGATTTGCATCGTGGTGTGGTGGAGCGATGGTGCCTTGGTAGGGAGATCTGCCGTTGGCGGACCCGGCAAGCCTACCAGGGAAATCTTGGACTTGTCCTTGGGGCGGTCTCGACCCAACCAGGCTTTCCTACCCGGCAAGGGAGGCTTTCGCAAGGTGATATCTTGTTGTCATGGTTTGTCTTGATCTTCTTTATGCGCTCTTTGATCTCTCAAATAGATGATTCTCTGGCTTGGCCTTGCTTTATATTTTGGTGTAGTTATGCGATGCCAACACGCATGTGTATAGTCAGGGTAACAAACATAAATGTTTGTTGTACCAACAGGATCCCCTGGGCCTGGCCTAAATGCGTTGTCGAGCATTGTTGGGGTAGGCCCCAACAAGTACATAGGCGAACACTTTGGCCGAGCCGTGATGGTATTCCCCTCTCCCACGATATCTTTGTTGCTTCTTCATTAACCTATGCTTGGATTAGTTTTTGGTTTCCGTGTGTCGCGCGGGATGATGTGGAATTGTCCACATAATGGCCCATGGGTTGCCCATGTTAACGAGGAGGTAACTGCCATTTTACTCGTTCCACCGCTCCTGCTATTTCCGCCACGTACATTGCATGCATTGTGCAAGGTTGGTGGCAGATGCGTAGGGTGCGGGAATGAGTGCCATGGCAGAAAGCTAGGCGCCACGGATAGGCGCGGGAGGGTGGTCTTGATTAGGTGCACCGTCAGCAACACAGAGGAGCTAGATTGGCATAGTGGGGCGTTTTGCCTCCTGGGTGAGGAGCCAGCCCCCGGCCACGTTCACCTATGAAAAGGGGGCGTGGGCAAGGTGCTTACTCACACACATCTCCTTCTTCTTCTTCTGGCATCTTTCTTCCACCATGGTGAGGGGAAGAGGACGCGGTCATGCTCCAACTGTGGTGGAAAGGGCCTATTCTTGGTAGCTCTTTCCTCCCCCAGCTGGTGATGCAAGGGCGGAATCCAACGCTCGTGGTGGTGGTGCAGGTCGAGGGCGCGACCATCATGGAGCCCGGGGCCGACTAGGATGTGGCAGTGCTTTGATTGCCCTTCCTCTAGTTTCCCTGGGCCCGAACGATGGCCACGTCAAGGACCAGCCACTGGACTTCATTGTCAAGCTATGCGGAGCGTCTTCGGCTTCAAACTCCCTTCGAAAGGTAGATGGAGGTAGAGTAGCTGCCGAGGCTGAGGCTGCACATGAGGGGATGCTACAACGGCAGCATGCGAGTGGACATAGAGTTCTCTAAGCCCCATGTCATGCTTCTATGGCATGGCTGGAAAACTTCTACTCATGTCCATATCTTGGCAGCGGGGCACTTTCTTCATTTCAAATTAATGGACGCCACCGTACTCTCTGTCAAAGTCTTGGGGTTCTCTGGTGCTCTCTTAGGGTGCTGCGTGGAAAGCTAGACCGACGACGAACGCTCCTCCTCAAGTGGCAGCGACGAGGAGGACAATGACGGTGATGATGGCGGTGCCGAGCGGGAGGATGATGGCTCCGTCTCCGGCTGAACACCAATCGCATCGTCACTGTCAGCAAGGTGCTAGCGGCACCACCATCCGCACCTACGTCTTCTTCCCCTGGCAGAGCGATTTGCTGGGTGTTGGGTGTGGATGCCTCCGCCTCCTCCAGCAGTCTTCCAGCTAGTCCTTGGCAGACTTCCTCGTGGGCTCCGATTTCGTCCGCCCTGCCGCTTCCCGCTGGTCCTGGCGGTGGTGACCAGGGCATCGCCTAGCCGCTCTCTCCGTCGGTCATCTTTGCCTCTGGCACTCCCGATCTTGTCAGGCTACATCCTGCGGGCCTTGATGGGGTCAGGCTGGGCTTCTGCCCAGGGACTCCTTTTGCCCTCTTCGCCTCCCACTGTAGCCCCTAGGAGGAGAGGGACAAGAAAGGGATTACGAGGCACTTATCTTTTTTCAATCTAAAACATGTAGGCATTTGCCAAACTTTAGTCTTAAATACGTAATCTATTTTATCCAAATTTGTACTCTGTATGGTTTGTACTTGTATTCCTGCGTATTAATGAAAAAAGACATGTTTGCCGGGTACTTGTGCATGTATTGTGTCCATGCACAGGAGGAAGTCATCTATACTGTCAAGTAAACAAGGTCTTCCGGCAAGCTGTCTTGCCGGTTCCATCCATCGTTGCCACGAGGTTTGTCCTAGCGGGTTTAGGAGCAAGGAAGGAAACTGGCCCCTTGCCCAACCTTCTTTTCCAAATGTCACTGCGACTACCCTGACCGAAGTAACCCTCAAATTGAAGGATGGGAGCACAAATGTTTCAAAGCTGACAAGGTTTTTCTGTGCACAAGTTTTTCCTTTATAGAGGCACATTATGGATATCTTAAAAGGAACTTATCTATTTGGCTTGTGGGGGATTGATATGTAAGCTTGTTTCCTCACCTCCTTTTGGGATTGTGTCCATGATAGGGGCCCTGTAGTTAGTACAGAGGGTAAACATAGCAACATATGATCCTTCCTAAATGACCATGGAAAAATCTTCCTAAACTAAACATGCATGCAAGTTTTTAGGCTTCAACGCTTCGTTTTATTATCTTTGCACAGGGTCTGCACCTGGTTTTGTACAAAGGGTTACATGCACATCGGCATGGCTTGTAAAAAAGGTGGCTGCAGGGGCTGAGCCAGGCAGCCATGCCTTACGTGTAGAACTTGCAAAGATGCTCAATATTCCATGAGTTTGCACCTTAATGCCATCTTTAGTCTCCAAAAGGACTGCGTTAGGTCTGCTGACTCATACTACCCAGTAAGGGCCTTCCCACTTTGGCGTCAACTTGTTGGAACCCTTTGCGAACTAAACACGCCTAAGGACAAGGCCCCCTTCCTGAAAGATCCGGGCATGAACCCTGAGGCCATGATAGCGGCGCAAGGCTTGTTGGTAGGGTGCAGCACGCACAATGGCCTGGAGACGATCTTCCTCAAGGAGCATGCATTGTCATGCCGGTGCTGCTCTTGCTCTACTTCATCGTAGGCAAGTACTCGAGGTGGCCCGTATATGAGTTCTGTGGGGAGCACTGCTTCGGCCCCATACACTAGGGAGAAGGGAGTCTGGCCGGTGGTTCGATTTGGTGTCGTATGGAGGGAGCAAAAAATCACCGGCAGTTCATTGATCCAACGTCTGCCGCACTTTTTCAATTTATCAGAAGTTCTTGTCCTGAGTCCACGCATCACTTTAGTGTTCATCCTCTTAGCTTGTCCATTGCTTCGGGGATGGGCAAAGAGGCAAATGAGACCTTGCTTCTGACTTTCGGAACATATTACATGAAGGTGTGACTTGTAAATTGGGTGCCATTATCAGTGATCACCTTGGCGGGTACTCCAAAACGGCACACCAATCCCTTCAAGAACTTGATGGTTGACTGTGCAGTTGCCTTCCTCACTAGCTCCACTTCTTGCCACTTTGTAAACTTGTCGATTGCAACGTACAAGAATTCAAAGCCCCCAGTACCACAGGGGAAGTGGCCCAAGATGTTGAGCCCCTAGATCAAAAAATGTCCACGATAAGGTAATTGTCTAGAGAGCTTGAGTTGGTTGATGGATGTTCTTGGACTGGAACTATCAGGCTTCCCATCTGGTGACTAGCTCAATCGCATCTTGGAGGGCCATGGGCTAGTAGAAACGTTGCCGAAAAGCTTTTCCAACAAAGGCTCTTCATCTGATATGGGATCTTCACACGCCCTTGTGTATTTTCGCTAGTAGTTCCCACCCCTCTTCCAGGCAACGTCATCGACAAATTGATACATACTGGCCTGCCGGGCTACTCTTTTAGCTTCTTCTTGGTATTCAAGAAGTTCTCCTGTTTGATGGTAGTGGACTATGTGACGTTCCCAAGTTGGAGCTCGTGGCTCGACAACAAGGACTAATGGATCCTCTTTGTTCGTGGGAGCGCTTATCTCGACCGCAAGAACTGGTTCTTCTGTGGGAGGGTGTTGCTCACCAACTGAAGTAGAGTCGTTCCTAACAGCCTCTCTATCGGGAACTTCGGGAAGCACTGCCGGGAAATGCTTGCCGAAGTCCAACTTCCTCCTTTTTCTGGCCATCGCCAAAGGTTATACTGAGAGTTGAGTCAGGTGGAGGACAAAAGGACCTGGTTCCACAATGAGCTTTTGTGGAGCGCACTTTGACAGATGATCAACAATGATGTTTTCCACACGTGACACGTGCTCTGTTTGTAATCCATTGAAATGCTCCTCCATCTTCCTCACTTCCTCTACATATGCCTCCATCAATGGGCTCTGGTAATCCTTATTTACTTGTCTCACCACAAGCTGTGAGTCTCCACGGATGATCAATTTCTTGATTCCCAACTCTACCGCAATTCTAAGCTCGGCAAGGAGCCCCTCATACTAAGCAGTGTTGTTGGTGGCCTTCTCTCGGGGAAAGTGCATCTGAACCACATATTTGAGGTGCTCTCTGGCGGGGGCAATAAGAAGAACGCCAGCTCCAGTGCCTTTCAACGAGAAAGCACCATCAAAATACATGATCCACTCTTGGGGCGCTTCCTTGCGGGGATAACTATCTCTGGAATTTCTTCATCTGGATTGGGCATCCATTCTGCAATGAACTCCGCCAATGCTCTACTCTGAATGGTCGAGGTACTTTCGTACTTCAAGACAAATCTTGAGACAACTCTAGTGCCCATTCAACTATCCTGCCAGTGGCTTCGAGGTTCCTTAGTATGTTCTGTAGTGGGAAATGAGTGACAACTGCGATCTCATGGACATGGAAGTAGTGGCGTAATTTCCTCAAGGCCATGATGAGGATGAATATGAACTTTTGCACTCCATACTATCTTGACCTAGCCCCCTACAACAGGGAGCTGACAAAGTACACTAGGCGTTGCACCACTTTCTTCCTTCCGCGGTCTCAGAATTTCCTTCGCTAACTTAATCTTCTTTCTCCTGTTCTGTGCCTGATCCTACCATGACTAGTTCAGTTTCACCTCTGGAGGGAACAACTTTTGTAGCTTCCTCTTCATCTGTTTTCTACTGCGCCACCAGCACTGCACTAACCACTTGATTCATTGCCGCTAAGTATAGCAGCAATGGCTCTAGTGGTCTGTGAGCGACTAAGGTGGGAGCAGAGGAAAGTTATGCCTTCAGGTCTCGCAGTGCTGCTTTTGCCTCCGGCGTCCACTTCATTGGCCTTGCCTTCTTTAGGATTTTGAAGAAAGGCAGGGCTCGTTCGGCACACGTGGAAATGAACCTACTCAATGCAGCAACACATCCGGTCAAATGCCTTACATCCTTGATAGTCCTGGGTACTTGAATATGCTCAATTGCGCTGATCTTGTCGGGGTTGGCTTCTATCCCTCGGTGAGACACAAAGAAACCAAGTAGCTTGCCGAAGGGTACGCCAAACACACACTTCTCAGGTTTCAACTTTAGGTTGATCTTGCGTATGTCCGCAAAGGTCTCTTCCAAATCTTGAAAGAGTGTTGTTCTGTCCTTGGTCTTAACAACTATGTCATACATGTAAGCTTCTATATTCCTATGCAACTGAGGCTCAAAACCAATATGTACTGCTCTTGCAAATGTGGATCCAGTGCTCTTTAATGCGAAGGGCATTCATACAACGCGGTACGTGCCACATGGAGTTGTGAACACAGTCTTTCCTTCGTCTTCCTTGGACAAGAATATCTGATGGTATCCAAAGTATGTGTCCAAAAGTGAAAGTAGATCACACCCGGATGTGGAATCCACAATCTGATTGATGTGCGGCAAGGGGAAAGGGTCCTTCGGGCATGCCTTGTTCAGGGTCTGTGAAGTCTATGCAAAGCCTCCATTTCCCATTCACCTTGCGCACTACCATTGGGTTTGCCAACCATGTTGGATGCAAAACTCCCCTGACCAAACCATCTAATTCATGTTGCTTGATCTCCTCGGCAAAAAACTGTTGCCATTCCAAAGATTGTTTTCTGATCTTCTGCTTGACAGGTCGAGCATGAGGACAAACATCAAGGTGGTGCTCGATTACCTCCCTGGAACGCCAGGGATGTCAGATGGTTTCCAAGCAAACACATCAACATTGGCCCGCAGGAAGGCAATGAGCGCACTTTCCTATTTGTCATCAAGGATAGCATTGATGGTGAACGTAGCATCAACGCCATCCTGCCTTGCTGGGGCCTTCTTTACAGTAGGTGAAGAAACCTTGGACCTCTTACTAGCGGAACTATCCGGCGGGTCATCCATAGCAGCAGCGCACTCCGGAGAGGCGCACTTCCCGGACTCCTTGTCGGCATCTCTGCGAGTCTTCTTTCCTTTCTTTGTTTCCTTGAAGGGAGTTGCAGCTTCAGTAGCCTCAGCAGCTACCACATCTTTGTACATCTTATCCACACATATGATTGCATCTTTCTTGTCTGATGGGATGGAAATGACGCCAATTGGCCTTGGCATCTTCAGTGTATTGTAAGCATAGTGGGATGCTGCCATGAACTTTGCCAAAGCTGGGCAGCCAAGCATGCCATTGTAAGGCAGAGGAAGATCATCAACATCAAACACAACCCTCTTATTCTGATAATTCAGCTCTACACCAAATTTTACTAGCAATGTAATCTTTCCCTTAGGCCGGCTCCTACCGGGTGTCGAATTTCGGGTTCCGCAAACCCTTGAGAGGTTCGAACTCTAGGTGCGTGCGAAGAACTCGTCCTCCCCGGTCTGCCTACTCGCTAATCTCATGGCCTAGCTTGGCGAACTGAATGGAAAAGAGACATAGTAGTATACCCAGGTTCGGGCCACCTTGCGGTGTAAAACCCTCACTAGTGCATGTCGGTGCTAAACAAACGGTTTTTAACCCCTTTCCGCGAAGGCATTTGGAACCGTCGATTAGTGAGTGATGGCGATAGGGGGTTCCTTCCCACATGACCCAGAAACCATCGAGGATAGGGACACTACAGTACACCTACTCGCTTGTGCTCGGTATTCTATGGTGCTACATTTATGATGCGCGACCCATCACAAATGGTTCACTATTATAGAACGTGTATG
The DNA here is from genome assembly GCF_018294505.1 of Triticum aestivum. Lineage (NCBI taxonomy): Eukaryota > Viridiplantae > Streptophyta > Magnoliopsida > Poales > Poaceae > Triticum > Triticum aestivum. The sequence goes on along the minus strand of NC_057803.1, from coordinate 413,992,318 downwards.
CTAAGCATACAATCAAATGGTTCACTATTAAGAAGATTAGCTAATCATCGTATGAGTGCCGCACAAGATTAAGAAACGTCGGACCGTCGTAACATCGTCGTACACGACAACTATCGCACATGATATTCTATGGTGCAACGTTTACGATGCATACTTCATCAAAAATAGTTCAAGGTTGCAAATCGTGTACGATAAGGCAACTAACACAAACGTTTAGTTTGCCCACACCGTTTGTGATATTGTCTGACATCGCACATGCTTTGCAAATGGCAACTGTGTGCATGCTTGCACACGTTTCCTCTCTGTGAACCGTCTTAGATTATGGTGTATATCTCAAACATTTGTGTTTTACCAACCGTGTGTGCCGTAACGACCTGGAGAGCAATTTCACTGTAATTTAATTCTTGCTATTCCAAATTGTACCAGATTTGAATTTGAATTTAAATGTATGCTACAACTTTATTCATATCCATCAGGTTCAAATAACCAATGCATTATTCGATTCATAGGTACATATGTTCAATAATTACATAAGAACCAAATAAAGAATGATGAACCACAGTTGTGTACTTGTACTATTAAAGACAGTAAAGAAAGAGGCGAAATACATTTTGGTTGTTTAACAAGGTGAAGCGGAATGCCCATATTGTGCCCTCCTCCATGGAGAAGGCACGCACGACTCCAGTCCAACCCCTTGTGGTGGCTAACCGCCAATCCTTCATGGTCTTCATGAAAACATCTAGATAATCATCGTGTTCTGGTAGAAATACTTTAACCTTCGCATGCCCACCAATCATGTTGATTGAGAGGTAATCTTAAGTGAACTTCTTTGGCAACCACTGCAAAGGAAAAAGATTCAGACATTGTCATCTAACACAACTCAGTATGGGGAGTCAAAAGTAGGCTGTAGAGTTCTTACTTACCATCCAACAGTTCGCTGTTGTCTTAGAAAAAGTGTAAACAAATAGTTTAATTGCCATATTTGGACCCATTTACTAACAATCTTTATTAGCTTTCTCACTTGATGCTGGTTCATCGATATCTCATTGCCCCATATGCAGAAAGGGTCGAAGCGCGGATCTTTACCAATGACATATCTACCTAAAAGCACCAAGTTAATATTAGAAGCTAAACATCGATTGCACAATGATGTAGTACAACACTCTTTTATAATATCTTATAACATCCAATATACTCACATATTAGATGAATTAACATCTTACATTATGGGCCGGAAGGAGTTTAGTGCATTCTTACAAATTATCGGCTGATTAAATGTTGCTGTATGCATGGGTTACAGTTAGTTTGAGCTAGTCCGGGCTCAAATAGCCATAAAGTATATCTAAACATGAGGGCTAGTTTGAGCTAGTTTCATCTATAACCCCCATAAAAAAACTATCCAACCCAAGAGGTGCTAATTGGAGCTAGTTCTCCTAGTGCATTTATTGTCAATCTAACCCTGCCATCCAAACAACTCTTTGGATGGAGTTAGTTCAGGGTTAGTCATGAGCTAGAAACTAACTCTAACCTCTAACTAAGTTGAGTATCCAAACAGGGTTGTGTTGTTGTTGCTGCTGTTGCTCTTCTACGTATATCTAGACATCATCAGAACATTAATGTAACACTCTTAGTTGTTGCTATGCAGCCTAGGATTGCATATTTAGACATTAAGTATAGTGCATGTTGCTATGTAGCCTCAGATATATTAATATGTCCCTAGTTAACCTAACAATAAATGGGTTGCAGATATATTCAGTTAAAAGTCCGATTCACCGATTAGTCCCTTATCAGCCCCCGGCTTATATGGTACCAGCTACCGTCATCCTGAAGAGTGAGCATATATAAGCCATGGGATGAAACTAACCTCGATGGAAAATAACAGTCGTTCCCAAAATTGTCCTGTGTAGGTACATCGAGAAGCATGTTAAGCACAACAGGCTAAACATCAACCAAAATTATCCATGGTAGACAAAATAATCTCCAAAAGATAGCTTTAGTGTGCAGGTTTAAGCACGCTAGTAAAGCAAAACAAGTGGAAAGGTGTGTTAACTACAACAGGCCTAATATTTAATAACAAGCGAACATAGTCATTCAAACTGGTATTGTGCTGGTCTAAGTACACTAGTTATTCTTAAATAAAAATGGAAAGGTGTGTTAACTACAAGATGCATCAACCAAATGTAGTCATTCATAGTGCTATTGTTGAAACTGGTAGTGATAAATTGAACTGCACAATTCATGCTTGAACATATAGAACATCACATTGTGAATAACTGGAATAAACAAGGCATACTACAAACAACCAAAGATAGCATTTGAAACTGGACATATGCTAACAACAAACAACCGAACAATCAAAAAACTTTAAAGGAGGCATATGCTAGCTATAACAGGCTTAACAACAAGAAAATATATGCATTCCTATCGGTATGTTTAAAACTGGATTGATGAAATGTACTGCACAGTATATAATTGCACATATAGAGCATCACATTGTGAACAACTGAAATAAACAAGGCATACTGCAAACAACCAGATAGAGCAATTAAAACCGGACATATTCTCACTACACTACCAAAGAGACTTGACAAAACAAATCGTGGGTTTCCCCCTGTGAAGAGGCATGGCAAAACAAATCATGGGTTTCCTCACTTGTCACAAAATGTTGGGGAACGTAGTAATTTGAAAAAAATTCCTACACACATGCAGGATCATGGTGATGCATAGCAACGAGAGGGGAGAGTGTTGTCTACGTACCCTCTTAGACCGTAAGCGGAGGTGTTTATCAACACGGTTGATGTAGTCGTACACCTTCACGATCCGTCCCGATCAAGTACCAAACGTACGGCACCTCCGTGTTCAACATACGTTCAGCTCGATGATGTCCTCGCCTTTTCGATCCAGCAAGAGGGGCGAAGTAGTTGATGAGTTCCGGCAGCACGACGGCGTGGTGACGGTGTTGGTGAATAACAATCTCCGTAGGGCTTCGCCTAAGCACTACGAAAACTATGATGGAGGATAAACTAGAGGGGACGGGGTAGCTGGCACACGGCTTGGTGTTTCTTAATGTGTCTTTGGTGCTAGCCCTGCCCCTCTATTTATATGTTGAGCCCTGGGGTCGAAACTTGGAGCAAAAGCCTCCTCAAAGTCGTTTTTGCCCCAAAGGCAAGAGTCCCACTCGTACTCCAGGACCAAACGCCACAGTCCTTGGCGTCTCGCCCTAAGGCCATGGGCCTCGGCATCTGGCCCAGGGCCAAACGCCAGGGTCTCCGGCGTTTGGCCCCCCGGCCTCCGCAAAACTCCTTTTGTATCGACTTATAGCCCCGTGGGCCTGACCCCTTGGCCTAACCATTTCATCCAATATATGGATCTTTACCTCCGGACCATTCCGGAGCTCCTCTTCATGTATGTGATCTCATCCGGGACTCCGAACAACATTCGGTTACCAACATACATAACTCATAAATACTATATCATGAACGAACATTAAGCGTGCGGAACCTACGGGTTCGAGAACCTTTATAATCACCTTCGGAGACACATGTAGAGCACCTTTATAATCACCCAGTTATGTGGTGACGTTTGGTAGCAGACAAAGTGTTCCTCCGGTAAACGGGAGTTGCATAATCTCGTAGTCATAGGCACATGTATAAGTCATGAAGAAAGCAATAGCAACATACTAAACGATCAAATGCTAAGCTAACGGAATGGGTCAAGTCAATCACATCATTCTCCTAATGATGTGATCCCGTTAATCAAATGACAACTCATGTCTATGGTTAGGAAACATAACCATCTTTGATCAACAAGCTAGTCAAGTAGAGGTATACTAGTGACACTATGTTTGTCTATGTATTCACATATGTATCATGTTTCCGGTTAATACAATTCTAGCATGAATAATAAACATTTATCATCATATAAGGACATAGATAACAACTTTATTATTGCCTCTAGGGCATATTTCCTTCAGTCTCTCACTTGCATTAGAGTCAATAATCTAGTTCACATTGCCATGTGATTTAATACCAATAGTTCACATCACCATGTGATTAACACCCATAGTTCACATCTTCATGTGACCAACACCCAAAGGGTTTACGAGACAATAATCTAGTTCACATCGCTATGTGATTAACACCCAAAGAGTACTAAGGTGTGATCATGTTTTGCTTGTGAGAGAAGTTTAGTCTACGGGTCTGCCACATTTAGATCCGTATGTATTTTGCAAATTTCTATGTCAACAATGCTCTGCACAGAGCTACTCTAGCTAATTGCTCCCACTTTGAAAATGTATCCAGATTAAGACTTTAAAGTCATCTGGATCAGTGTCAAAATTTGCATCGACGTAACCCTTTACGGCGAACCTTTTGTCACCTCCATAATCGAGAAACATATCCTTATGCCAGTAAGGATAATTTTGACTGCTTCCCAGTGATCTACTCCTAGATCACTATTGTACTCCCTTGCTAAACTCAGTGTAGGGTATATGCTACCTCTTGAGCACTGCGTTGGATTTCCTTTAAGAGGAAATGATGATGCAGTAAAGTGCGTAAGTATTTCCCTCAGTTTTTGAGAACCAAGGTATCAATCCAGTAGTAGGCTACGCGCGAGTCCCTCGTACCTGCACAAAACAAATAACTCCTAGCAACCAACATGATAAGGGGTTGTCAATCCCTTCACGGTCACTTACGAGAGTGAGATCTGATAGATATGATAGAATAATATTTTTGGTATTTCTGTGATAAAGATGCAAAGTAAAATAAAAGCAAAGTAAAGAGCAAATGAAATAACTAAGTATTGGAAGATTTAATATAATGAAGATAGACCCGGGGGCCATAAGTATTTTACGGTGGGTGAATGATTTACTGTTGAGCAATTGACAAAATTTAGCATAGTTATGAGAATATCTAGGTATGATTACGTCGAATAGATCTCCACAAGAGAGGGGAAGAACATTGTATTGAGATCCAAAAAGAGAGAAGAAGCCATGTAGCTAATAACTATGGACCCGAAGGTCTAAGGTAAACTGCTCACAATTCATCGGAGATGCTATGGTGTTGATGTAGAAGCCCTCCGTGATGGATGCCCCCTCCGCCGGAGCTCCGGAACGGGCCCAAGATGGGATCTCATGGATACAGAAGGTTGCGGCGGTGGAATTAGGTTTTTGGCTCCGTCTTTGATCGTTTGGGGGTACGTAGGTATATATAGGAGGAAGGAGTACGTCGGTGGAGCAACAGGGGGCCCACGAGGGTGGAGGGCGTGCCTGGGGGTAGGCGCGCCCCCTACCTCGTGGCTTCCCTGTTGGTTGCTTGACGTAGGGGCCAAGTCTCATGGGTCTTGTTCGTTCCAAAAATCACGTTCCTGAAGGTTTCATTCCGTTTGGACTCTGTTTGATATTCCTTTTTTCGAAACCCTAAAATAGGCAAAAAACAGCAGTTCCAGGCTGGGCCTCGGGTTAATAAGTTAGTCCCACAAATAGTATAAAAGTGGATAATAAAGCCCAATAATGTCCAAAACAGTAGATAAAATAGCATGGAGCAATCAAAAATTATAGATACGTTGGAGACATATCAAGCATCCCCAAACTTAATTCCTGCTCGTCCTCGAGTAGGTAAATGATAAAAAAGATAATTTTTGATGTGAAGTGCTACTTGGCATAATTTTAATGTAATTCTTCTTAATTGTGGTATGAATATTCAATCCGAAAGATTCAAGACAAAAGTTTAATATTGACATAGAAAATAATAATACTTCAAGCATACTAACAAAGCATTCATGTCTTCTCAAAATAACATGGCCAAAGAAAGTTATCTCTACAAAATCATATAGTCTGGCTATGCTCTATCTTCACCACACAAAGTATTTAAATCATGCACAACCCCAATGACAAGCCAAGCAATTGTTTCATACTTTTGACATTCTCAAACTTTTTCAATCTTCACACAATACATGAGCGTGAGCCATGGATATATCACTATATGTGGGATAGAATGGTGGTTGTGGAGAAGACAAAAAGGGAGAAGATAGTGTCACATCAACTAGGCGTATTAACGGGCTATGGAGATGCCCATCAATAGATATCAATGTGAGTGAGTAGGGATTACCATGTGATGGATGCACTAGAGCTATAAGTATATGAAAGCTCAACAAAAGAAACTAAGTGGGTGTGCATCCAACTTGTTTGCTCATGAAGACCTAGGGCATTTTGAGGAAGCCCATCATTGGAACATACAAGCCAAGTTCTATAATGAAAAAATCCCACTAGTATATGAAAGTGACGAAATGAGAGACTCTCTATCATGAATATCATGGTGCTACTTTGAAGCACAAGTGTGGTAAAGGATAGTAACATTGTCCCTTCTCTCTTTTTCTCTTATTTTTTTATTTGGGCCTTTTCTCATTTTTATGGCCTCTTTTCTTTCCTTTTTTTCGTCCGGAGTCTCATCCCGACTTGTGGGGGAATCATAGTATCCATCATCCTTTCCTCACTGGGAAAATGCTCTAATAATGATGATCATCACACTTTTATTTTCTTACAACTCAACAATTACAACTTGATACTTAGAACAAAATATGACTCTATATGAATGCCTCCGGCAGTGTACCAGGATATGCAATGAATCAAGAGTGACATGAATGAAAGAATTATGAATGGTGGCTTTGCCACAAAAATGATGTCAACTACATGATCATGCTAAGCAATATGACAATGATGGAGTGTGTCATAATAAACGAATGGTGGAAAGTTGCATGGCAATATATCTCGGAATGGCTATGGAAATGCCATAATAGGTAGGTATGGTGGCTATTTTGAGGAAGTTATATGGTGGGTGTATGATACCGGTGAAAGGTGCGCGGTATTAGAGAGGCTAGCAATGGTGGAAGGAAGAAAAGTGCGTATAATCCATGGACTCAACATTAGTCATAAAGAACTCATATACTTATTGCAAAAATCTACAAGTTATCAAAGCAAAGTATTACATTCATGCTCCCAGGGGGATATATTGGTAGGAAAAGACCATCGCTCGTCCCCGACCGCCACTCATAAGGAAGACAATCAAAAAATAAATCATGCTCCGACTTCATCACATAACGGTTCAGCATACGTGCATGCAACGGGAATCACAATCTTTAACACAAGTATTTCTCAAATTCACAACTACTCAACTAGCATGACTCTAATATCTCCATCTCCGTATCTCAAAACAATTATCAAGTATCAAACTTCTCTTAGTATTCAACACACTCGTAAGAGAATTTTATTATTAATCTTGTATACCTAGCATATAAGGATTATTTAAGAAAATTACCATGCTATTTAAGACTCTCAAAATAATCTAAGTGAATCATAAGAGATCAATAGTTTCTATAAAACAATTCCACCACCATGCTCTAAAAAATATAAGTGAAGTACTAGAGCAAAACTATATAACTCAAATGATATAAGCGAAGCACATAGAGTATTCTAACAAATTCCAAATTATGTATGGCTCTCTCAAAAGGTTTGTATAGGAAGAACTAAAAAGCAAAGACTCAAATCATACAAGACGCTCCAAGAAAAACACATATCATGTGGTGAATAAAAATATAGCTCCAAGTAAAGTTACCGATAGAAGTAGACGAAAGAGGGGATGCCTTCCGGGGCATCCCCAAGCTTTGTCTTTTTGGTGTCCTTAGATTATCTTGGGCGTGCCATGGGCATCCCCAAGCTTAGGCTCTTGCCACTCCTTGTTCCATAATCCATCAAATCTTTTCCCAAAACTTGAAAACTTCACAACACAAAACTTAAAGTAGAAAATCTCGTGAGCTCCGTTAGCGAAAGAAAACAAAAGACCACTTCAAGGTACTGTAATGAACTCATTCTTTATTTATATTGGTGTTAAACCTACTGTATTCCAACTTCTCTATGATTTATAAACTATTTTACTAGCCATAGATTCATCAAATAAGCAAACAACTCACGAAAAACAGAATCTGTCAAAAACAGAACAGTCTGTAGTAATCTATAGCTAGCGCAAGATCTGGAACTCCAAAAATTCTAAAATAAATTGCTGTACGTGAGGAATTTATATATTAATCATAGTAAAAAATAATTAACTAAATAACGCTTTCGAAATAAAAATGGCAGCAATTCTCGTGAGCACTAAAGTTTCTGTTTTTTACAGCAAGATAACAAGACTTTCCCCAAGTCTTCCCAACGGTTCTACTCGGCACAAACACTAATTAAACACAAAAACACAACCAAAACAGAGGCTAGGTAAATTATTTATTACTAAACAGGAGCATAAATCAAGGAATAAAAGTAAAATTTGGTTGCCTCCCAACAAGGGCTATCCTTTAACGCCCCTAGCTAGGCATAAAAAGCAAGGATAGATCTAGGTATTGCCATCTTTGCTAGGCAATTTTTCAATGAGACATCTATTATACTTAGAAATTTCTTTCTTTTTAGTTATTATCAAACTTTTAGGCACAAGATCGAAAAATTCATTTGTAACAAAATGGTTCCTTAATGATAGCAACAAGATTGGGATAAATACTTATGGATTTGAGATCCGAAGTTTCCTTACTAGAGGATTCACCCTTATTTTTAGGAACATACATAAGCTTGGAGATTTTAGTAGGAGGACTTGAAAGATTCTTTACGGAAGAAAAAGTGGTCCCCAAGTTGGTAATGATATCTTCAAGTTTATCGATCCTAGTGGAATCATGATTTATTTTCTCATTAACTATGAGTTCCTTCTCTTTAATATTTTTAAAAGTGACTCCTACTTTAGATCCATATTGGGAGATTCAGTTGTGGATCTTATTATCCAAATTTTCAATTAACTCTACGGTAGCAACCTTATTTTCAATAATTTCGAGCCTTTGCATTACATGCTCCAAAGTTAATACAGTTCCATTAACCAAAAGAGGGGGTGAGCCAAACAAATCTATCATAGCATTATAAGAATCAAAAGTATGGCTACCTATGAAATTCCCTCCGGTAATGGTATCAAGGATATACCTATACCAAGGATTAGCACCTACATAAAAATTGCGGAGAAGAACGGAAGTAGATTGCTTCCTGGTAGATCTATTTTGAGAATTGCAAATTCTATACTAAGCATCTTTCAGACTTTCTCCCTCCCTTAGTTTAAATTTGAGGACTTCATTATCGGGAGACAACAGAGAGGATAGAGGACTAGCCATAACGACAAGCAAGCAATCCAACACACAGGCAAACAAGAAACAGGCAAAAGGAGGCAAATAGAGAAAGAGAGGGATGATAGAGAGAGAGAGAGAGGGCGAATAAAACAACAAGGGTGAAGTGGGGGAGAGGAAAACGAGAGGCAAATGGCAAATAATGTAATGCGGGAGATAAGGGTTGTGATGGGTACTTGGTATGTTGACTTTTGCGTAGACTCCTCGGCAACAGCGCCAAAAATCGCTCGTTGTCGGGAGTCCAAATCCTGACTTGACCTTGCGTAAGCCTCCCCGGCAACGGCGCCATAAATCTTCTTGCTACCTCTTGAGCACTGTGTTGGATATCCTTGAAGAGGAAAGGATAATGCAGCTGACGGTGTCCTGGATTAGGGGGTACTCACCACGTCATCTCCCGATCTGTTAGATTAGGCCGAGGATCCCCATGGTCGTATACTCATGGGCCAGTTCGGATAGCTGCCGCATACATGGAAGATTCCACAAGACTTGGTGATCAAGGCAAGGACTCCTCCCCACCGGCGTATTCGGCTAGGACTCTTGTTATCCTAGGCCTCTGGTGCATTATATAAACCGAGGCCAGGCTAGTCGATAGATAATATACATACAATCATACCATAGGCTAGCTTCTAGGGTTTAGCCTCTCCGATCTCGTGGTAGATCAACTCTTGTAATACTCATATCATCAATATCAATCAAGCAGGACGTAGGGTATTACCTCCATCAAGAGGGCCCAAACCTGGGTAAACATCGTGTCCCTTGCCTCCTGTTACCATCCGCCTTAGACGCACAATTCGGGACCCCCTACATGAGATCCGCCGATTTTGACACCGACATTGGTCCTTTCATTGAGAGTTCCGCTGTGTGATCGACAAAAGGATCGATGGCTCGTCTGCGGATTAACTGCGACGACGACATCTTCATCACCGGCTCGACTGGTCACCTTGGCTCGACCGAGGACTATGCCCTACCTCCGATCGTCATGTTCGGATGAGGGCCTTCATCAACATCAACTCCGATCTCTATCAAGATCATGGAGGAATCATCCAGGGAGCCCGGGGGCTCAACGTCAACATTGCCCTCGGGCGACCGTGCTGTTTTTCTGGATAGAGATCTCGTATCCGCCGCCACCGCCTCCTCGAGCGTCGGTTTGACGATTGCTCCAGTGCAATAGTGCGTAATTACTTCTACAACAGCCATGCAAAATTTTGTCGAGTTCCGATGGAGGAATCTCTGACAATCTACGATATACCGGGGCCCCGTCAAATCTAGACGGGAATCTGGACGAGTTTAGGGCGTGGTCTCCAGAGCCTAGCTTGGAGGTCCTTTGGAAGATCTAACCGTTCATCTACTGCGGAATTCTCATATCTACCACCCCTCCAAATTTCAGCTCGATCTGACGGTTCAAACTCCGGGAACCTTCCGATGAGTGGACCAATTTTCTGATCTGTTTTCTGCGCAAATACAGATCCGACCCGAATTCATGTTTCTTTATGAACGTGATATTGGACAACCTTTTTAGAGGAATTCTCTTCTAGGGTATTGTGCGTCATTTTTAAGCACGTGCTTATAAAATTTTAAGCATCCCCTGAGGTCATCTTCATCATCATGCTGGTGTCAAACCAGTCCGGCAAAATTGCTCCAAGGCTGCCGACCTGCGCTAGACATGTCGTCACTTTGTTGAGCCGAGCTCAAATTCTTTGGATCATCATCTCGACAAGCCGAACAAGAGTCCGGGATCATGAAGGATAAATCATCACCAACATCGCCGCCCCATGGATTACACGGAGCGGGCATACCGGCATCGCCGCACGGTTGCTTCATCAAGCCGGCATCGACCACGTCACGACCTGCATCGGCAGGGCCGCACTATTGCTTCTTCAAGCTGGTGTCCATCACACCGACCTACTTCGACTCATCAGCTGACATCGAAGCTTCGACATCTCGGCTGGACCGGGGGCTTCGCCATCTCTTCATCAACCTACTCTGGACACTTCGGCGTCACTAGCCGACCAGCTCCGTCACGTTAGCTGGACCGAGGGCTTTGCCTCGGCGAGCCAACCTTTGCCAGCATTGCCATGCCGTCATTTTATCGCCCATCAGGCAATGGGTGTTCGGAATGAGTCCCAATTTTAGGAATCATCTTCCTTCGGATTGCTACAACAAATAAACCAGGTGCTATTAATCCCGGTATTTTTTGTTTGTTTGGGTTCATTTTTCCCAAGGAATTATTACTTTGGCTTGTCCATCATACGTACACAGGTCTATCAAATGGTGGCCGCATTAACGACGGTCGCATGGTGGTTCGGCCAGTCTCCGTACATAGTCCAGCGAATGCCACATCTGAAACTCGGACCGACCTGTGAATTCAGGCTTTGCCACGCCTTTACCGCATCACGCCGACGCCCTGCATCGACATTGACTTCGGTGCTAGGCCATATTTATTTTATTATTCACTTTGCATAAATTATTTATTATGTAACATTTTTTTCAATTATTACTACTATTATCTCCGATTTGCACTACTTTTTGTGAACAGGAAAATGATTCGAGGACTTCGGCATCATTCTGCCGATCCGCATTGACCGTGCTATGTCACCACTTCGGCGTGTCGAGCTCTCCGCTCCGCCACCTCGGGACCGGCTTGGGGGATGGGACCTTGTCCCGCATCAAGCTCGAACCACGTCATCAATGCCGAACACATTAACCAGCTAAGTCGCTTTCATGCTCAAAGTTTTAATTTTTAACTTGTGTTCTGCTCGACCTAGCATTATACTTTTTTGGAAAAAAGTTGCTTGTAAAAAATTTCCTTGTCCAAACTTTGTTTGTGACACACATATTCAAATACCCCGTTTATTTGGGGGCTTCCTTTATGAATCTTTTCCTCTTGCATATGATTATACTTGTACGGCTTCGTTCCTTGTTCGTGTATTACGCCACAATATGCACCATATTGACTTAAGCGATTTGCAAGCTGGGTTGCCTCGCTCCTATGTTTACCCCTACGTTCCCGATTGTTTGGCTAGGGAGTAAAGGGAGCACCTCTGCGATTCTCACGATCGGGTCATCCGAGCCGGACCTCAGACTGGGTGAAGTCGAAAGCTAGCGCTCTTATAGTTTTCAATGATGGTCGACACACAACGGAACTCATGAGTACAAAAAATTCTATTGCACAAGTCTCATAATAACAATGAGCACCGAAGAAAGGTATCGGTGGGGGTACTATTTTCTTCGAAGATGCTTCTTACACTTCACAGTAATATAGCATAAGTTCCCTGAGGGCGCTTTGTCTATTACAGCCTTATGGCCTAATTGCCTGGTTATTGGAAACACCGTCGATATTCTCGACAGATGGAGTACATAAAACTTTTTGGTCCTTGACCGAAGAGGGAGAAGCCGACGGTCGGTTAAGACGCGTTTAAAGTTCGGTTGAACATAGATATGATATAAGTACTTCGGTACATGCAATCATTCTTTTACCCAAGTCACTTGGGGGCTCTTAAATTTATATGAGCCGTTCTTCTTCTTAGTCGTTGCAAAGTTTTATTATTATTACTATTATCTATCACTCCTTTTTCGACACGAGTGTGTGGTCACTAGCCGGGGAGCCTAATTTCTCTCTCAAAGCCGCTAGAGTTTAGTTTGCTAAACTAGCGTAATGAGAAGTACTCTTCTCTTGGGATAGGAGGTTGAAGCCGTAGGCTAACCCACTTGAAGTCTTGAGATAGGATGTATCATGTTAAAGCACGACAGAAGCACTTCTTTTGCTAAGGCCAATTTTCGGATTGGCACCGAACACTTGATCTTGTTCGGACGTCAAGTTTTTACTGATGTTTTTTGGTTTTCCAAGCTTATGGCACTTCTAAACTATTTGTGTGTTTTCAGCACAAGTCTCGCAGTGCAACGCCGGACACCTTTAGAGATTTGGCAAAAACATTCTTGGATATTGCTATATATGCATCAGTTTCGAATTGTGTCTGCAGTCAATAGTTGGGTTGCCCGGCTCCTGTGCTTGCCTCCTACGTTCCGCTTTGTTCGGCTAGGTGTGCAAAGGGAGAACCACAGCGATTGTGCTTCCAGCTCACATGGTTAAGCACCTCAGTGGAGAAAGCTGAAAACTGACTGTTACAATAAGCGTAAACTGGTCAGCGATCCGATGACGGTGTTAAATGACGGGCTATTCATAACAATGGCTGAAGTGTTTACGGCTTGATCTCGACTGAGTCCGAACACTACCGGTGGCTATTAACTGGCCTCCCAAACTAAATCCTTGATATTTTGCTCCTACATTGGAGCTGAGGTTTCATGATCATGCTTAGCACGACAACCCAAAGAAAGGAACCGATAGCGGGACTATTTTCTTTGGAAGAAATTTCTTCTGTTAAACAGTAATATAACATATCTCTCCATGTACCTTTGTTTATAAAACTGTATGGCCAGATTGCCTTGTTTGTCGTAAATATTTCCCTCATAAAGGCTTTATAAAGTAAGACAAACACTCCTCGGCTACTGGCCGAGGAGGTGGAAGCCGATGGTCAGTCAACAAAGTTTTGTACAATGCGGATCCGAGCATTAAATGACGTAAAGTACTTGGATACGTAGAGTCATTACACATAATTTGTGATTTTACTATGGATATCAATCCTTAATTCAGTCACCCGTGCCCGCATTAAGGCTCGGGGGCTACTGGGCTTTGGGCTTATTATTTACAAATATTAAAGGGGCACATCGATCCACTGATCTGGTGTTGCCACCCGACCAATCTCTCGGGGGCTACTGCATTGCATGTCCAATGCAGAAAATTTTATGTGCAATATAGTTTCCGAGGAGATTTTGATCCTCAGGTTGGTCGGCCGCACCCAACCTGAGTCTCGAGGACTGAGCACGCCGCTTTTAGTGTCCCGTAGTATTCTGCCGAGCTAGGACTTGATCCTCAGGCCGATTTTGCAAATCAACCTGAGTCTCAGCGGCTACTTGGATTAGCGGTCTTACATCATCCTTCAGGTGCATCTCGGGTTTTAGATTGATACCCACCTTGAGGGCTGCTGGCTATATATCTCGGCAGAGAATAAATTGCACTAATAAAAAATATTGACAAAAATTGGCCCACATTCGGGGTGGTGCACCACCTCGGAAGCAGTCTAGCATAAAGCTCAGGCACTAGTGGCTGGCTCCATAGAGGGCATTTATAGCATTAAGCTCGGCTAAACTCCTTCAACTTTTTTGAAGCAAGGTCATATGACAGCCTCGGATATAGTCCAGCGTTGGAGCCCAGATATAGTCCGGCGTTGGAGTTTGGACATAGTCTGGCGTTGGAGCTTGGACAAAGTCCGGCATTGGAGCTCGGATACATTACGGCGTTGGAGCTCGGAAAGTGGTCCGGCATTGGTGCTCGGCTGCAAAAGATACCTTGAATGCAGTCCGGCATTGGAGCTCGGATGCCAGAGGACACTGCCTCCCGGGAACAACTTCAAACCCGAGGTGTGGCATAAAAATAACAAGGCATTGATAAAGGCCGGAAACTTAAAGGGGCTCCTCGGATACCCGACATGTAAACTCGTCGAATGCATTTCGGCGATCCTCAAGATCGAAGATGAGAAGATTTGTTGAACCAGTTTTCAAGACCGACAACCGAAGATGAAGAATAGTTCGGAAGAATCCAGGAGCGTCTCTAACATTAAGACCGGTTCAGGGGGCTACTGATGGTGTCGTGGACTAGGGGGTACTCACCACATCATCTCCCGATCTGTTAGATTGGGCCGAGGACCCCCATGTCCGTATACTCATGGGCCAGTTCGGACAGCTACCGCATACATGGAAGATTCCACAAGACTTGGTGATCAAGGCAAGGACTCCTCCCCACCGGCGTATTCGGCTAGGACTCTTGTTATCCTAGGCCTCTGGTGCATTATATAAACCGAGGCCAGGCTAGTCGGTAGATAATATACATACAATCATAGGCTAGCTTCTAGGGTTTAGCCTCTCCGATCTCGTGGTAGATCAACTCTTGTAATACTCATATCATCAATATCAATCAAGCAGGACGTAGGGTATTACCTCCATCAAGAGGGCCCGAACCTAGGTAAACATCGTGTCCGCTGCCTCCTGTTACCATCCGCCTTAGACGCACAGTTCGGGACCCCCTACCCAAGATCCGCCGGTTTTGACACCGACAGCAGCAAAGTAGCGTAAGTATTTCCCTCAGTTTTTGAGAACCAAGGTATCAATCCTGTAGGAGGCTACGCGCGAGTCCCTCATACCTGCACAAAACAAATAACTCCTCGCAACCAACGCGATAAGGGGTTGTCAATCCCTTCACGGTCACTTACGAGAGTGAGATCTGATAGATATGATAGAATAATATTTTTGGTATTTTTGTGATAAAGATGCAAAGTAAAATAAAAGCAAAGTAAAGAGCAAAGGAAATAACTAAGTATTGGAAGATTTAATATGATTAAGATAGACCCGGGGGCCATAGGTTTCACTAGTGGCTTCTCTCAAGAGCATAAGTATTTTATGGTGGGTGAACGATTTACTGTTGAGCAATTGACAGAATTTAGCATAGTTATGAGAATATCTAGGTATGATCATGTGTATAGGCAGCACTTCCGAGACAAGTAGACCGACTCTTGCCTGCATATACTACTATTACTCCACTCATCGACTGCTATCTAGCATGCATCTAGAGTATTAAGTTCATGAAAACAGAGTAACTCTTTAAGCAAGATGACATGATGTAGAGGGATAAATTCATGAAATATGATAAAAAACCATCTTGTTATCCTCGATGGCAAAAATACAATACGTGCCTTGCTGCCCCTACTGTCACTGGGAAAGGACACCGCAAGATTGAACCCAAAGCTAAGCACTTCTCCCATTGCAAGAAAGATCAATCTAGTAGGCCAAACCAAACTGATAATTCGAAGAGACTTGCAAAGATAACCAATCATACATAAAAGAATTCAGAGGAGATTCAAATATTGAGAGGGGGATCATCGGTCTCAACAAACACATCGCAAAAAGAAGATTACATCGAATAGATCTCCACAAGAGAGGGGGATAACATTGTATTGAGATCGAAAAAGAGAGAAGAAGCCATCTAGCTAATAACTATGGACCCGAAGGTCTGAGGTAAACTACTCACAATTCATCGGAGAGGCTATGGTGTTGATGTAGAAGCCCTCCATGATGGATGCCCACTCTGGCGGAGCTCCGGAACAGGCCCCAAGATGGGATCTCGTGGATACAGAAGGTTGCGGCGGTGGAATTAGGTTTTTGGCTCCGTCTCTGATCGTTTGGGGGTACGTAGGTATATATAGGAGGAAGGAGTATGTCGGTGGAGCAATAGAGGGCCCACGAGGGTGGAGGGCTCGCCTGGGGGGGGGGGGTAGGCGCGCCCTCTACCTCGTGGCTTCCCTGTTGGTTGCTTCATGTAGGGTCCAAGTCTCCTGGGTCTTGTTCGTTACAAAAATCACGTTCCCGAAGGATTCATTCCGTTTGGACTCCATTTGATATTCCTTTTCTTTGAAACCCTAAAGTAGGCAAAAACAACAATTCTGGGCTGGACCTCCGGTTAATAGGTTAGTCCCAAAAATAATATAAAAGTGGATAATAAAGCCCAATAATGTCCAAAACAGTAGATAATATAGCATGGAGCAATCAAAAATTATAGATATGTTGGAGACGTATCAGTATACAATAGATCTGGTACACAGCATGGCATACTTTATAGAAACTATGGCTGAGGCATAGGGAATGGCTTTCATTCTCTTTCTATCTTCTGTCGTGGTCGGGCTTTGAGTCTTACTCAATTTCACACCTTTTAACACAGGTAAGAACTCTTTCTTTGATTGTTCCATTTTGAAATACTTCAAAATCATGTCAAGGTATGTACTCATTGAAAAAACTTATCAAGCGTCTTGATCTATTCTCTATAGATCTTGATGCTCAATATGTAAGTAGCTACACCGAGGTCTTTATTGGAAAAACTCCTTTAAAATACTCCTTTATGCTTTCCAAAAAATTCTACATTATTTCTGATCAACAATATGTCATTCACATATATTTATCAGAAATGATTTAGTGCTCCCACTCACTTTCTTGTAAATACAGGCTTCACCACAAGTCTGTATAAAATTATATGCTTTGATCAACTCATCAAAGTATGTATTCCAACTCCTATATGCTTGCACCATTCCATAGATGGATCGCTGGAGCTTGCTCACTTTGTTAGCATCTTTAAGATTGACAAAACCTTCTGGTTGCATCATATACAACTCTTCTTTAATAAATCCATTAAGGAATGTAGTTTTGATATCCATTTTCCAGATTTCATAAAATGCGGCAACTGCTAACATGATTCGGGCAGACTGTTAAGCATCGATACGAGTGAGAAATTCTCATCGTGGTCAACTCCTTGAACTTGTCGAAAACATTTTTGCGACAATTTGAGCTTTGTAGATAGTAACACTACTATCAGCGTCTATCTTCCTCTTGAAGATCCATTTATTCTTAATGACTCACCGATCATCGGGCAAGTCAATCAAAGTCCATACTTTGTTCTCATACATGGATCCCATCTCAGATTTCATGGCCTCAAGCCATTTCACTGAATCTAGGCTCATCATCGCTTCCTCATAGTTCGTAGGTTCATCATGGTCAATTAACATGACCTCCAGAACAGGATTACCATACCACTCTGGTGCGGATCTCACTCTGTTTGACCTACGAGGTTCGGTAGTAACTTCATCTGAAGTTACATGATCATCATCATTAACTTCCTCACTAATTGGTGTAGGAGTCATAGAAACAGATTTCTGTGATGAACTACTTTCCAGTAAGGGAGCAGGTACAATTACCTCATCAAATTCTACTTTCCTCCCACTCACTTCTTTCGAGAGAAACTCCTTCTCTAGAAAGGATCCATTCTTAGCAACAAATATCTTGTCTTCGGATCTGTGATAGAAGGTGTACCCAATAGTTACTTTTGGGTATCCTATGAAGACGCACTTCTCCGACTTGGGTTTGAGGTTATCAAGATGAAACTTTTTCACATAAGCATCGCAACCCCAAACTTTAAGAAATGACAGCTTAGGTTTCTGGCTAAACCACAGTTCATACGGTGTCGTCTCAACAGATTTAGATGGTGCCCTTTTTAATGTGAATGCAACTGTCTCTAATGCATAACCCCAAAACGATAGTAGTAAATCGGTAAGAGACATCATAGATTGCACTATATGAAATAAAGTACGTTTATGATGTTCGGACACACCATTACGCTGTGGTGTTCCAGGTGGCGTGAGTTGCGAAACTATTTCACATTGTTTCAAATGAAGACCAAACTAGTAACTCAAATATTCTCCTCCACGATCAGATCATAGAAACTTTATTTTCTTGTTATGATGATTTTCCACTTCATTCTGAAATTATATGAACTTTTCAAATGTTTCAGACTTATGTATCATCAACTAGATATACACATATCGGCTCAAATCATCTGTGAAGGTCAGAAAACAATGATACCCGCCATGAGTCTCAACACTCATTGGACCGCATACATCAGTATTTCCAATAAGTCACTGGCTCGCTCCATTGTTTCGGAGAACGGAGTCTTAGTCATCTTTCCCATGAGGCATGGTTCGCAAGCATCAAAATGATTCATAATCAAGTGATTCCAAAAGCCCATCAGCATGGAGTTACTTCATGCACTTTACACCAATATGACCTAAACGGCAGTGCCACAAATAAGTTGCACTATCATTATTTACTTTGCATCTTTTGGCTTCAATATTATGAATATGTGTATCACTATGATCGATATCCAACGAACCATTTTCATTGGGTGTATGACCATAGAAGGTTTTATTCATGTAAACAGAACAACAATTATTCTCTAACTTAAATGAATAACCGTATTGCAATAAACATGATCAAATTATATTCATGCTCAACGCAAACACCAAATAACATTTATTTAGGTTTAACACTAATCCCGAAAGCATAGGGAGTGTGCGATGATGATCATATCAATCTTGGAACCACTTCCAACACACATCGTCACTTCACCCTTAACTAGTCTCTGTTCATTCTGCAACTCCCGTTTCGAGTTACTAATCATAGCAGCTGAACTAGTATCAAATACTGAGGGGTTGCTATATACCTTTGTTCACTTTGCCATCCTTCTTATCCGCCAAATACTTGGGGCAGTTTTGCTTCCAGTGACCAGTCCCTTTGAAGTAGAAGCACTTAGTCTCAGACTTAGGTCTAGACTTGGGCTTCTTCACTTGAGCAGCAACTTGCTTGCCGTTCTTCTTGAAGTTGCCCTTCTTCCCTTTGCCCTTTTTCTTGAAACTAGCGGTCTTGTCAACCATCAACACTTGATGCTTTTCGTGATTTCTACCTTCATCGATTTCATCATCACGAAAAGCTCGGGAATCGTTTTCGTCATCCCTTGCATACTATAGTTCATCATGAAGTTCTACTAACTTGGTGATGGTGACTAGAGAATTCTATCAATCCCTATTTTATCTGGAAGATTAAGTCCCACTTCATTCAAGCGATTGTAGTACCCATACAATTTAAGCACATGCTAATTCCTTGAGCTATTCTCCTCCATCTTTTAGCTATAGAACTTGTTGGAGACTTCATATCTCTCAACTCAGGTATTTGCTTCAAATTTTAACTTCAACTCCTGGAATATCTCATATGCTCCATGACATTCCAAATGTCTTTGAAGTCCCGATTCTAAGCCGTTAAGCATGGTGCACTAAACTATCAAGTAGTCATCATATTGATCTAGCCAAACATTCATAACGTATGCATCTGCTCCTGCAATAGGTCTGTCACCTAGCATTGCATCAAGGACATAATTCTTCTATGCAGCAATGAGGATAATCCTCAGATCACGGATCCAATCCACATCATTGCTACTAACATCTTTCAACTTAGTTTTCTCTAGGAACATATCAGAAATAAAACAGGGGAGCAAAACGCGAGCTATTGATCTACAACATACATATGCTAATACTACCAGGACTAAGTTCATGATAAATTAAAGTTCAATTAATCAAATTACTTAAGAACTCCCACTTTGATAGACATCCCTATAACCATCTAAGTGATCACGTGATCCAAATCAACCAAACCATGTCCGATCATCACGTGAGATGGAGTAGTTTTCAATGGTGAACATCACTATGTTGATCATATCTACTATATGATTCACGCTCGACCTTTCGGTCTCCAGTGTTCGGAGGCCATATCTTCATATGCTAGGCTCATCAAGTTTAACCTTAGTATTCCGCGTGTGCAACTGTTTTGCACCCGTTGTATTTGAATGTAGAGCCTATCACACCCGATCATCACATGGTGTCTCAGCACAAAGAACTTTCACAATGGTGCATACTCAGGGAGAACACTTTTATCTTGAAATTTAGTGAGAGATCATCTTATAATGCTACTGTCAAACAAAGCAAGATAAGATGCATAAAAGATAAACATCACATGCAATCAATATAAGTGACATGATATGGCCATCATCATCTTGTGCTTGTGATCTCCATCTCCGAAGCACCGTCATGATCACCATCGTCACCGGCGCGACACCTTGATCTCCATCGTAGCATCATTGTTGTCTCGCCAACTTATGCTTCTACGACTATCACTACCGCTTAGTGATAAAGTAAAGCATTACAGGGCGATTGCATTGCATACAATAAAGATACAACCATATGGCTCCTGCTAGTTGCCGATAACTCGGTTACAAAACATGATCATCTCATACAATAAAATATAGCATCATGTCTTGACCGTATCACATCAGAACATGCCTTGCAAAAACAAGTTAGACGTCCTCTACTTTGTTTTTGCAAGTTTTACGTGGCTGCTACGGGCTGAGCAAGAACCGTTCTTACCAACGCATCAAAACCACAATGATAGTTCGTCAAGTTAGTGTTGTTTTAACCTTCTCAAGGACCGGGCGTAGCTACACTTGGTTCAACTAAAGTTGGAGAAACTGACACCCGCCAACCACTTATGTGCAAAGCACGTCGGTAGAACCAGTCTCGCGTAAGCGTACGCGTAATGTCGGTCCGGGCCGCTTCATCCAACAATACCGCCGAACCAAAGTATGACATGCTGGTAAGCAGTATGACTTTTATCGTCCACAACTCACTTGTGTTCTACTCATGCATATAACATCTACGCATGAAACCTGGCTCGGATGCCACTGTTGGGGAACGTAGTAATTTCAAAAACTTTCCTACGCACACGCAGGATCATGGTGATGCATAGCAACGAGAGGGGAGAGTGTTGTCTACGTACCCTCGTAGACCGTAAGCGGAAGCGTTTATCAACGCGGTTGATGTAGCCATACACCTTCACGATCCATCCCGATCAAGTACCGAACGTACGGCACATCCGCGTTCAGCACATGTTCAGCTCGATGACGTCCTCGCCTTCTCTATCCAGCAAGAGGGGTGAAGTAGTATATGAATTCCCGCAGCATGACGGCGTGGTGACGGTGTTGGTGAATAACAATCTCTGCAGGGCTTCGCCTAAGCACTACGAAAACTATGATGGAGGATAAACTAGAGGGGACGGGGTAGCCGGCACACGGCATGGTGTTTCTTAATGTGTCTTTGGTGCTAGCCCTGCCCCTCTATTTATATGTTGAGCCCTCGGGTCGAAACTAGGAGCAAAAGCCTCCTCAAAGTCAGTTTTGCCCCAAAGGCAAGAGTCCCACTCGGACTCCAGGACCAAATGCCACAACCCTTGGCATCTGGCCCTGACGGCATGGGCCTCGACGTCTGGCCCAGGGCCAAAAGCCAGGGCCTCCGGCATTTGGCCCCCTGTCCTCCGCAAAACTCCTATTGTATCGACTTATAGCCCCGTGGGCCTCACCCCTTGGCCTAACCATATCATCCAATATATGAATGTTTACCTCCGGACCATTTCGGAGCTCCTCGTCATGTCCGTGATCTCATCCGGGACTCCGAACAACATTCAGTTACCAACATACATAACTCATAAATACTATATCATTAACGAACGTTAAGCGTGCGGACCCTACAGGTTCGAGAACTATGTAGACATGACCGAGAAACTTCTCTGGTCAATAACCAATAGCGAAACCTGGATGACCATATTGGCTCCTACATATTCTACGAATATCTTCATCGGTCGAACCGCATAACAACATACGTTGTTCCCTTTGTCATCGGTATGTTACTTGCCCAAGATTCGATTGTCGGTATCTTAATACCTAGTTTAGTCTCATTATTGGCAAGTCTCTTTACTCGTTCTATAATACATCATCCCGCAGCTAACTCATTAGTTACAATGCTTGCAAGGATTATAGTGATGTGCATTATTGAGTGGGCCCAGAGATACCTCTCCGATAATCAGAGTGACAAATTCTAATCTGGAAATACGCCAACCCAACAAGTACCTTCGGAGACACCTGTAGAGCACCTTTATAATCACCAAGTTACGTTGTGATGTTTGGTAGCACACAAAGTGTTCCTTCGGTAAACGGGAGTTGCATAATCTCATAGTCATAGGAACATGTATAAGTCATGAAGAAAGCAATATTAACATACTAAACGATCAAATGCTAAGCTAATGGAATGGGTCAAGTCAATCACATCATTCTCCTAATGATGTGATCCCGTTAATCAAATGACAACTCATGTCTATGGTTAGGAAACATAACCTTCTTTGATCAACGAGCTAGTCAAGTAGAGGCATACTAGTGACACTATGTTTGTCTATGCATTCATAGATGTATCATGTTTCCGGTTAATACAATTCTAGCATGAATAATAAACATTTATCATGATGAAAGGAAATAAATAATAACTTTATTATTGCCTCTAGGGCATATTTCCTTCAATAGATGGGTTCGTTCCTGTGGGAAGAGCATGGACCCTGGATGCGCAACATGTCGTCACAGATGGGCTCCTTTCCCTTGGAAGAGCATGGCTATAGGGTACCCTTCCTGATGTCGCAGACGGGCGCTTTCCCCTTGGAAGAGCAAACGGGCTATTTCCCCATGGAAGAGCCGGAGAGGGTGCCCTCCTCGTGGTCACCGCCGATGAGGTCTGACATGGAAGCTGTGGATCCCAAGCCTGCATTGCAGAACGTGTCCTTCAGAAATGACGAAAGGGGCTCGATGGCGATGTAGGAAGGCAAATTTTTGACAGCGAGCCAGAGGATATCAACGATGGGGCCATGGATGAGATTGACGGCGGTTGAACCAAAGGAGTTGGGGGTGGGCCACTTAACCTGTGACATAGCCCACCTCAGGCCGTCGTTGTCGATGACCTCCATGTCATAGCCGGCGGCCGAGACATGCCCGCATACTCTAGCCCGCTGCTTGAGTGCCTGCCGCCAGTATGGTCGTCAGCTTCCTCAGCGATGTCAGGCGAAGAGACCGCGATACACCTCTTTTGGGCCAGTTGCTCCTCGAGCTCCACAGGAAGCGTAGCCAGGCATAGGCTGTGACGCTCTGGAGTGGGGGATGGGGATGGGGATCTATGGGAAAGGGGGCGTTTGGCAGGCGTCGTCTAAGAAACTCACGGTGGCCTGGGTATGGAGATCGGTGGGTAAGTTGCACGGGCAAACCGGCAGATGTTGACAAGGGAGGCCTTGCGGCAGCGACGGCGGGGACCTTGCTAGGGTTTCGAGCGAGCGAGGGTGTGTGTGTGTGTGCGCATGCTCGAGGAGGTTTTGGTGTGTGTGTGTGCGTGTGTGGAGGGGGGCGGGGTGGTGTTTGAGGAAATGACTCGGGTACTGAAAATTTTACTATGTAGGAGTCAAACGCGGGAGTGAAATGCCGGGGCTATTGAAAATTATGATGATGGTGCATCGCACACGGTCCAGAGATAACAACCGTGTGTTATAAAACAAAAAAAACCTCGAGGTAGGCAGATATTTTCAAGGGATGCAGGTGGGATTGGGAACAAGAAACATTGCACACGGTCCAGAGATAACAACCATGTGTTATGAAATAGAAAAAACCCTCGAGCTGGGCAGATATTTTTGAGAGATGCAGGCGGGATTGGGAACAAGAAATAGCACACACGGTCGAAACACAATAATTGTGTGTTATCAAACAGAAAAAAGCTGCAGGCAGGTAATTTTTGAGAGGGGAAGCCTCGTGGAGCCCAATGCACACGGTTAGTTTGAGTGAACCATGACTATTGCGTCATCCGGCTTGTCTAATGTTCATAAATTTGGCGAAAAATGACGCGGGAGAGCATCAGAACACGGACACACTTGCGTGTTGACAAAACTTATGTATGAAAAGGGTGGTTTGATTTTCAAATACCAAATGCAACTTCGATGTGGCACCTATCTCGCAAAGCGCATGGTATTGCTTGCCCCCACCACCCCCTCATGCTAACATGAAGGGAATCATAAGCTATGAATGCATGCCCCCTCCCACCCAACCGAGGTTCACCTAGCAAAGTGCGAAGTAGCTAGCAGTCCCCCTCCCTCATGTCGGCACGAAGGGAATCCTAAGCTATGAATGCATGCCCCAACCGAGGTTCACCTAGCAAAGTGTGCAGTAGCAGCTAGCAGCTCCCCCCCTATGTCGCCACGAAGGGAATCCTAAGCTATGAATGCATGCCTCCCCAACCAAGGTTTACCTAGCAAAGTGCGAAGTAGCAACCCCCCCCCCCCCCGCACACACACTTTCAGTCGGCGGGCTAGAGAGGCATATCTCACCAATATGGATCATAAAATGGACCAAGAATAATCCACCTTGATCGTACAAGCTTGTTGTTGGTCAATGTTATGGTCGTGCATGCGACCCCGGAGATGGGCTACCTCGCCAATGATCACGCAAGTAGCTAGTCCCTGAAGACAACCACTGCATGCGTGTGGCCCAAACATATGTATGGAGAGATGTGTTTTTGAGTAAGAATGGAACAACATTGATGTGGCACCATGATTATAAACTATAAATCCCCACACTGAGTGAGAGTTAGGTTGACGATGCATATGAATGTTAAACCACACTTCAAGCCAACGACAGGGATTCACGCATGCATGCGTGCATAGTATATGCGCTCAAACTTAATTAGGTATTAATCTCACCATGACCTATACTACAATAACATGAACCAAATGAAGAATCCGCCATGGTAACCTATCTTGTTGTCGGTCAAGGTGATCATGGATATCCATGCAGGCCACGAATATGTAGGCTTGTCATAAATAACCACACGAGGGAGTATACCGTTCGAAGGCAACCACTACATACATATGTATGGCGGTGATGCGTGTATGAATGTTTGAATACCATTTCACAACATTGATGTGGCGCGTGCATCAAAAATCATACACTAGCTCCCCACATAGAGCAAGATCGGTTCATGATGTGTCATTGTACTAGCCACTTCTGCTCGATGGGAGGGATTCATGCATACACATGTATGTGTGTGTGCTTAAATTGTATCATGCGTGTGATCCCAGAGCATGACCTATATATATACCATATTACAAGAAAAAATAATAATCCCGTCCTAAGTCAAATTAACCTCTCGTGTGTTGTCAGGAAAAAAGTAGTGATGGACCAAGCAGGCCCACAGATGGAAAGCATCGATATCGCTGATAACCGCTTAAGTGGGTACGAGAGGACAACCACCACCGCTTTGCATGTGGGCCAAACATATATATGTTGATTACCCAAAATGCGCAACTTTGATGTGCCACATGCCTCAAAAATCATAAACTATGCACCCACACAAAGCGAAGTTCATGAAGCGTACTACATATGATGGTCCCCTTCCCCCCTCTTCACCTCATACTATATGCTCCTGCCGTAATATGTACAAAACAAAAGAATCCTCATCGATGGTGAAATTAATTAACCTCTCCCGATGTAGGTCAAAGTGATGCATGCATGCATCCACGATGGCCTCCTGGGCCCACAGATGGAAGCGTCACACGTGAGTGTCCTAGCTAGGATAACCACCATGTGCATGCATGTGGCCCAAAGAGGTGCTGTGTGATGTTTGAATAGCCAACTGCACAACTTCGATGTGGAATGTACCTCGGAAATGAAAAAGTATTGATACTGAGTGAGGTGTACTTGTTCACCGACGCGTACGTATAGTATATATGCTAGTCCCCTCCCACCTCTTCGACGTGTACTATATACCACCATAACGCAAACAGAAAAGATTCTACCTTGCTGTTCAAATTAACCACACTGCCGGCTGTTCGTCAAAATGATGGACGACAACCTCGCAGGCCCACAAAAAGCGTCACACATGAATATCGAGTGTCATGTAGGACAACCATCGACTGCATGTGGCTAAAACATGTATGTATGAAAGGGTTGTGTAATGTTTTAAATAACGATTTCATGACTCTGATGTGGCATCGGCCTGCCTAACAAAATGCCAACCCAAACGGTGTCTCACAACTCGTAGTGTACTTCGAGCTACCCGCCACCCCCCGATGCGCACACCCACACACACACCGCGGATCCACCGCAACTATGATGCATGTTAAATTAATTATCTCGCGGTGAACATATATTACCAAAGGAGGGACGTTTAGTACATTAATTGATTGATTTTCTACAGGTATAATGTGCAAAAATCAAATTTGAGCTACATGCGCACGTGACAGTGCACCTAATTGGATTGCAAAAACACATGTGTCTCACTGGGTGCATGTTTACTCCCCGTGCAAAAAATTTGAAACAATGAGAATCTTGATTTTGAAATTCTAGTACATCCAAAGTTTATTTGAAGTTCATCAAACTTATCGTGTTGTCATATGGACACTAATACAAAGTGGCACTATACTTTTTATTGTCAAATTTGAGGCCAGTTTTGATGTAATCTTTATCTAACTACAACTGGGAGGTTATTAATAATTGGGAACCAATGTCCCAAATGGATTGTTTATTTGAACCGTGAGTGTTAGACCAACGATGGATACGTGCCATGCTTCGGTTATACAATAAAGCGGCAGCATTAATCATCCAAATAGAAAAACAATATACATGTCGCCGCGTGACCCATGTGCCATGTGAGTAGGGGTGAGTTGACGGGATGCATGCGAGCAGTCCTCCGCGCAGGCAGACCAGGAGGCGTCTGTGCATGTACATGAATTGACAGAGCAATGCTCGCTGCATAGTGTCATCGGGGGTGTGCGAGTAGGTGTGTGAAACTTTGGTAGGCATGCCAACAATCCGGTGCGCAGGCTCACCAGGAGGCGAATCATTGGTTTGACCGCCGCCGCCTCTCTCCCACAACTCCCACTACTCCATACTAATGGTGCGCCTGAGCGGCCACACCCTCATCCTCGCCACACACACAATCCTCTCTCTCCGCTTGCATGCTCGACGCCGCTCTCAGTCCTCAAAGTTGCCAGTGTATGAGGATGTTGCCAAAGCACCCCATCGGTGGGAGTGGCGATGCCGGGGCTACTAAAGCACTGAGCATGGCGTGGAGATGCATACAGAGGTTGCCGTTACCGTCAGCGAGTTATCGCTGCACCCTGACATCATCGACGGCGTCGAGCTTCCCCAGCCGGAGGCGGAGTTCCACACCGACTCTGGTGACGACCCCGGCGACGACTCCGATGACCACTCCGGCGACGACTCCGATGACGACAGATAGCCGATTAGTCATCTATACCCATTTATGTGTCAAATAGATCACAATGTTTCCCTGGTTACTCTACCTGCCCCTTTTTGGAATATAAATCATATGGTTATGTTCTCCCAATCCATGAAATCTGAGTAAGTTTCGTTAGATCCGTGTAGTGTATTGATTGTTTGAATGGTACAAGTGATAAGTGATTAGTTGTTTTATCTGTGCACATGATTTCTGCTAGTAATCTGACTAGGGTTAGTGTTCGTGCTAATAATTCCTAGCCAGGACTTGACAATTGATCTTGAATGACCTACATATGTTTGTGCCATTATTTTCTTCAAGATTGGTCTGTACATAGACGACTGTGCTTAAAAATCGAAGCATAATCTTTTGATATGTATAAATAAATAGCCATAAATTCCTAATCCCACTTCACGGCATGTAATCATTGATTTGATGCCAAATTTGTTTTACTATTTGTATAGGTGTTGTCTGACAATGTGGACAACGAGGATGAAGATGACCAGAGGAGGTACAAGAGCCAAATCCCGAGGGAGCTTTATGCGAGAAGGAATAACCGGCGTATTAGGACCTGGAATAGCGGCTATCAATGCTCATTTTGCAACCACAAGCTTCATGACGTGTATCTAAGTGTTCTGGCGCATGCAAGAGGACAGGCCGTTGGCTCCTTCAAGGAGAAGTATTCTCGCAGGGTGGCACACGACGCATATGCCGAGTACCTAGAGAAGCTTCAGGATCGTGCCTGCATGTGAGATGAGATGTGGGATCGAACTATGTATGTTTGAGCATGCTTGAACTATATACTTATGGTTGAACTATGCTTGTGTACGTGTACGCTTATTATCTATGTCTGACTATGTTTAATCTATGTTTACTTATGTCTAACCATGGCATATGGATGCAATTAGTTCGATTGATGGAATCTACCTCCATATTGGTTTATTGGTCCCCTTTGTAATTTGTGTTAAATTTTGACCAAAGGTTTAACTGACAAAATGTTAGGCAGGTCAGCAAAAATTATATTGTTGGATGGGTATTAGAGCATAGTGTTCAATGATATAATTTTTGGTGACATGCATAAACATTTCTTAGTTAAATATTTGGTAAAAATTACAAAGGTGACCAATAAACCAGGACGGTGGTAGTACGTCAATCACACATAGTTCCCAAAATTGGAACCATGTGCAATGACTTTCATTTTGCCTGTTGCGTCAATCACACACGGTTGGCTCTAGCAAACCACTGCCTCCAAAATTCATTGAGGGACAGAAAACCCTCACCACCCAATTCAAAAAAGATAAAAGAAAACCCTCACCATCCCCACGTCACAAAAACCCTCACCCCGCCAGCCACCCCCTCAGATACCCATTAACACCTGCACAAGCTCCTCCACGTATATGCATGGCACCGCCTATCAAAGCGGTAAACACTTAGCTAGACGCCTACTGCCGCTGCCGCCGGGCTACCGGCAAAGCCCACATCATTTCGCCACTTCCGCTTGCCACCGCCTAACGCCATCAACTTTGTCGATGCTGCTCGCGGTCAACCCAGCTCCACTCGGTTGGGGAATCTACCGTACTAAGGGTTCTTTCTCATGGACAACAAGGTAACTAATTTAATGAGATATTATCTCATCTTATACCAGTTCATCTGCCTCCTTCAATCACCCGGCCAAAATCGCCGTGAATACATTTTTATTTGATCTGATTTGAGGGTTTTCTTCCGTTCATAGAGTGTATCATGCACGGACACATCAGGACCTTGCAGCCTCCGCCAGACATTCCATCTCACCATACTAGATGACTTGAGGATGCGCGCGGTATGTTCAATCTCACCCTAAATCGGGTGGCATGGCTTACTTTCCTGAACATATTCTAAATGTTACTACATTTGGATAAAAGGTGCCACATGCGCCATATAAGTCAAAGGGGATTCCCCCCCCCCCCCCTCTTATTTCTATATTAGGCAAATTAATGATGTATTGTTCTTTCGATTACTCTCATATCTCCATGACATCATGTTTACCCTATCTGTTTAATTATAAATTTTTGTCCTTCGATTTCCACTGTTGTACAGTTCTTTCAATTTGGGCCCATATTTGCATGTTACCATATTTTCTTTAAGAATCCTACAATTTTCTGCAGCGCATCCCTTGCTATGCCACATAATCTGTAGTGCACAATCTTTCCCTTTACATAAATCAAAACTGCATGGATGTCATACTGCACACAAACCATGGATTTACAATCGTTTCTACTATAAGACTTGATGAACGTGGTGACTCGTATTTTGGCACTGGCTTTTGGAAAGAAATTGCTAAGTTTTATGAACTGAATTTCTGGCACTGGAATTGCGTTGCACATAAAAAGGCCTGGTCATGAGATATATGGTAACTTCCCCGACGATATCATCCGTCCAGGCTTTGTTTGAAGTAAGTTTCTTTTGCAACTATCTGCATGTTGACTTACCCAGCAATATCAAATGAATTGTGTAGTATTTAAGAAACCAAATATTATTCCCTTTTCTTACTATATTCCTACCTAATAACTTATAGTTACCAATACACTTTTATATTCCCTGTTTTAACTAAATATTCCATGTACTCCTATTTCTATCAGAAAGCACCACTGACAAGGAGACTCTGGAGGTGGAGAACGGGGCTGCCAACAAGCGGAGGCGGGGCGAGCTAGAACCGCAAGAAACTCCAGCAGGCCTAGACTTCATAAGTAGCCTCCCCGATGATATGTTGACAGTCATCATCTCCCTCCTCCCAATCAAATGTGGGGAGCGGACAACCGTCCTTTCCCGGCGGTGGTGCCCCCTATGGAACTCTAGCCCTCTCGACCTCATCGACACCCACGAGCTCTGCCATGGTTATCGCAAAAGCTTGGATGTGTTCTCCAAGATCCTCGGCAGTCACCTTGGCCCAACCATATTCCTTAGAATGGGCAAGGACCGAGCCAAGCTTGACGACTGGTTTCGACCCCCCGCCCTAGATCAGCTCGAGGAGCTCACTTTTGATGATGGGCATATGCGGTCACTGCTAATGTCCGCACTCTGCCTCGCGCCCATGCTGCGCATCGCCAAGTTCTGGAACTGCCATCCCCCCTTAATGGCACGCCCACTCTTATTATACCACAACTGAAGCACCTCGATATCGTCGCTGTTTGCCTTTCAAACGGTGACATGGAGCACCTGCTCCTGTACTACACTCAAGTACCTTCGTCTTTAGGCGATCAATGGGTTGAGTACCATCCACATCACCTCCATGACTCTCCGGACTATTTATGTGTGTTGCTGGTACGGCAGGAAGACATCACAGGATGTGTACCACAGTATGGTCATTGGGGACACACCTGCACTTGAGAGATTACTTGTAGTTGATCAAGAAGGTCCAACAAGAATCAATGTCATTTATGCGCCGAAATTGAAAGCGGTGGGCTACTCGTCTGACAAATACTCTGAACTTGTTATTGGATCCACACCCGTTCAGGTACAACAGCCGCCTTCTACCTCTCCTTCTACAAATTAACATTATTTCTAATTTTGAAGTTGTTTGTTCATCTGTCATTCAAAAAATGATTCCGCCATGCTTGACCCCGAAACTGCGCCCAGTGAAGTTCTTGGCACTAGAATCTATCGGCCACAACCTGGAGCAAGTTGTCAGTTTCCTGAGATGCTTTTCATGCCTGGAGAAGCTATATACCGAGGTGATGTTCCTTTCCTGTTAAATGTTAACCATAAGGGAGTTCAATTTGTGACACCTTTTTCCAAGTTTACAATGACAATGTACTACGATTTCTAAAGGATTCTTTTGGAAGATTTCAGTACATACATGTCCCCCCATATTGGTTGCTTGATCCATATGGTTACAATCAATAAGAACTTCTCCTTTGTATTCATCTATACTAGTTTTCTTAGGGAACTTTTCATACACTCCAACCTTTTGTGAAGAATGCTACATTTTTCTAGAATGTAATCAAATGCCACGTTAATCATGTCAGATCAAAGATGGTATGTTAGTGCATTTTACAAATCCTGCAAACCAAATAGGCGTGTAGTAATGTTCAAAACTGCATGTAGGCACTAACACGTTTTCTTCTATTGCAGATAAGATTAGGGCCAGTGGTGGATAATGTGATACAATATAACAATAACGTCGAATGCCTAGATCTGCATCTCTCAGAAATTACTTTGAACTCCTACCGAGCGACCTTACCGGAGATTATATTCGCCAGGTTCTTTGTTCTCAGAGCAAGGGTGCTGAAGGAAATGAGGTTTTCCCTACATTTATTTCACAAAAATGAATGGAATAGGCTCCAAAAATGCTGAATTTCATTTTGGAACTTCAGATGACAGAGTAATCAGAAGTCATCGTGTCAACCCCATACATTACTTCTCAGTAGTTGACCCCTTTGCAAAAATTGTGAGGTTTTGAAACCAGACATAGAAGTGGTAATATTAGTTTGAACCTCTCTGATATCCATGTTTAGCGGATCAGCGTGAGCGTTTGCAGCTAATGAGCTGAATTTCATTTCCATTATCAGTTTGAACCTTGTAATCTTCGAATTTGAGCCATATAACTCTGGAATTTGAACCTTGTAATATTTCGAGCTTTTGTGGTACAATCGTTGAAATTGCATCGTATGAGACTCGTATATTGGTAGCACTATTTTGACCTTAATATGCAATGGTCTTAGATTTTATTAACTATTCTCGAATCTGTTTACCTTGTCGATCTCACAACATAGGATCTGTATATCTAACTTGACTCCAATCTTCGACATTATTGCACACAATTTGTTTCTTCCACAGTGTGCCCTATAGAGCGCAAAATTAATTGTCGCACTCGAGTGTCCATCATCACCCTTCTGTGTAACTTTGACCTCATCACACACAGGTAAACTTATGACCGGAGTCATTCCACACACTTCGTTTTTACAAAGCTTTTTGCCAATAAACGCCCACGATGTGTTCCTCTTCGAGCCGACGTGTGGCCAAACTAGCTGGGTGGCAAACTTGCGTTATAAACTACGTGGTAGCGCGGGAATAGGCTCACCGACGATACATTTGGCGCCTCTTTGAGCCCACACATGTGGTGAGGTGTTGTCAAGCGTGCACTAGAATCCTCCGCTATGAACGTCGTGAAAAGGCAAGATGATTCTTAGAGGATTCCTAGACGTGATGAAAAGCGTGCACTGGAATCCCATTTATTACAATGGCCATTTAACCCTTGTGTCTCTTCAACCTTTCGATCACACTCCGCCATTGCAAGAAGCACACCCACCATGAGAAATTCTTAGAGGGTATCCTGTACGGCTCCGATGGCACTTTGAGTGGCTACTGACGATGAGCAGCAGTTCACCATGTGTGTCATGGTGGACACCCACAGAAAGTTCATGGACCTCTTGGTGGTGTACACCAATGACCTGATCTGGGTGGAGCACTCCATCCACCTCATGGAGTTGTTGCTTGTCTAGGAGAAGTACAAGGTGGTCTGCTTCGACCTCGAGTACACCCGTGCTCATGCCGAGTCTCTTCCCAAGGTCACGTCGCCCAGATGTGTGTGTGCCACCACGTCCTCGTCTACCACTACTGCCTGGCCACAAGGCCTTGCGAGCGTTTCGCGAGGTTTGTCCATAGCCCCCACTACATGCTCGCTATGGTGGACATCACCAATGATGTAAAGGCGCTTGAGAATTCAAGCATCGCCTGCCAGAATCTTGTCGACATCCAGGGGCAATACAAGATCTGGGGCAGTAAGGAGCATGAGAAGGACTAACTGGTTCACCTCGCCGAGGCCATCATCGACCCCTACTATAGAGACATGAAGGATTCGTGCAACAAGGACAAGCGTGCCTGGCACTCGGCCTGGATGGAGAAACTCGAAAAAGCTCACGTCGTGTGCGTGGCCAAGGAGGCATACATGAGCTACGACATGTACACGCGGATCATTGAGATAAGGAGGTGCCTCCTTCCCCAAAACGGCCAGGGATCCAGCCGAAAGCAGAGCAATGGCAAACGTCATCGCAACAATAAGTAGATGATTAGATCCTCGTTACTCCTACTTTAGTATGCATGTAATTGCTTACTTTGGTGTGTGGAAATGTTATCTGTGTAGTCACTTGTGCAATAGTATGCTTAATTTGGATATGCAATGTTGTCTTTTTGTGAGGCCCCAAGGCAGACACTCTAGATGCCTTCCATGGATTCCGAGTTTCGCCATGTGACTTATTTGTTTGTGTTATTTTATTTTGCATTGCATCATGGCATCATGTATCATATCATTAATTTTTGCAACTCAAATAAATAAATTGCATAGATATTTCGATCTATTTAAATCAAGGGAATTCGCATGGTGTTTTCTCTTTATAACATATACTCCCAATAGTATTAGGGAGCTATATTAAAATAGTCCATTAACTTGGAATCATCTATTACACATTTGCACCATTCTTAAATTTTCTTATATCCAACTCAACTTATTTTTCTTCCTTTGAGGCCTTTAGTAAAATTGAGTTGCAATTTTACTTTATCCATGGATGTTTGAAATCTGCCCATAAATCACATCTAGTGTGTAGGGTCACCTCCTATAATTTCAACCCATTTGGAGTTCATTTGAATGGGTTTCAAAATACAAACATGTCGAGTTAAATTCAACATGTTTGGATTTTACTTCCTCTAAAAACCTCGTGCCATTTTTGTTAAATGCCTTATATTGTTGTGAGTCATTGAAAATTGACCCATGCCCATATTCTCTCTCTAACCTTTTCTTTTCGCTCCTTTTCTTCTTGCAAGTTTTCTGAAATATAGAAGGAATGGTGAGAAGGCCCTTGTCCATTTGCCTCCCCACTGGGCCGAACTCTAAGGCCCAGCCACTCTATAACCCTAGCCCGATCCCCATCCTCCCGATCGATCCCCATCTCTCACTTCGTCCTCCTTCCTACTTGCGCCACCACCACACACACAGAGACACACGCACATAGCGGCATGCCCCTCGATCCGGCGACCTATGCCTGGGCTGACCCTCCTTCGCCCAGATCCGGTCTGGATCGACGTCCCGCGACCTTTTCCTCGACGCCGGCCCTACCGCCGAGCATAGTCCCTCCACGCGATGCCTCCTGTGTGCTCCCCATGGTGTGGCCACGCACCCTCGCCACCGCGCATCCCTGCCCCGCCGCCTTCTCCTCGTTGATGCCCAGGCCCCACTAAGCTCGCTGCTGCCCTAGCTGGCCAGTCTGCCCATTCCCTGCGCCTCCAACAACATCCCCGTCCGAACCTCCCGTGTGTCGCCGTCAAGAAGCCTCGCGCCCGAACCCCTTGCCGAGGCTATCAAATCCCTAGTTCTGGTAATGCTTAGAGCTAGGATCTTGTCTTGCATCATGTTTAAGTTTCAATTAAACTTGAAGTGTTGAATGACCAAACCCTAGCACCAAATGATTTCAAATAGGCTCCAATAAAATCATTTTCAATGAACCCAAAATGCCTTTGAAAATCTTCATGATTTCTCATAAAGGTGCAAACCTCTGCCAAAAATGATGAATATATTTCTAGGTCATTCCTGGATTTTTGAATTAAATCATATTGTATTTGACTTTGGTCATTTAAAATCTATAAATAGTTTAGATGCTCAAATAATGTTGGAACTATTTGTGGACCACTGAAATAATTCAAAAAGTGATCATGAATATTTTCAGGATTTATAAAATTGATTTGGTTTTTAAAACAAATCAGAAGCAAACCGCAAAATTAGAAAACATAAAGAAATGAAAGAGAGAGAAGGACTACCTGGCCACGTACCTGTAGTGGGCCCAGTTCGCTGGCCCAGCCCACCTGACGCGTCTTGTCGTCTTCCTCCTGCTAGTAGGAGCAGCTGCATGCTCACATGCGCGCGGCCGAGGAGGCAAGCTCCTCCCTGCCTGCCTGCCCCATCGCCGACGCGTCCGAACGACGCCACGCGACCCCCCAGACCCGCTCGGCTCTCCCTCTCTCTCCCTCAAGCTCCTCCCCCTCCTCTGCTCTCTCCCTCACACGCAACCGAGCGTGCTGTCGCCGCCGTTCGCTGCCACCGCGCCAGAGCCACTACCTCACCTTGTCTTCGTGCCCTGAGCTCCATCTCCTCACGTTGAAGCTCTCCGCCGAGCCGCCCGACGCCGGGAGCCACGTTGCCACGCCATCACCACCTTCTTCATCGCCCCGGCCGGCGATCGCTGCCGAGCTCGTTTCACAACAACGATGACGCTCTCGAGCTCGCCAACCCCTTCATTCGATCCGCTATGAGCTGCTGCGTCGACCCCCCCTCTTCCTGGCTCTTTTCCTCCCGCTAACACCATTGCCCATCGTGGACGAGATCTTGGCTCCACCGGCCATGTCGCCGCCGTGGCCATCGTCACCTAGAGCTGCAACCGAGCACACAGACGTGCTCAGCGCAACACCAGAAGCCCAAAACCCCCTCTAGCTGCACCTGCCGTGCACTGTAGCGCCAAACCCGACCCGCCCGAAATCCGGCCACCCCAACTGTTGCTGCTTGCTGCAACGGATGCGGGAGAGCACCCGCTCCAAGCGGAGCCTCTCCGCCGTCCATTTGGTTGACGGAGCGTGAATCTTGCGCTACCTCGCCGTGTCTGGTCATCACTGGCGTTTAAACGCCGGTGGTTTGAAACACTGACTAGGGATTTGACTCCCCTGGGTCATTGACATGTGGGCCCCATCCCTACTAACTTTGGGTTAAGATTATAACTAAACTTACTTAACACACTAACACACTGACAAGTGGGCCTAGGCCCCACTGACAGTCTAGTTAGTATTAATTTAACGCTAATTAACCTTATTAATTAGTGGTGACACTAACACGCGGGTCCCACTGGTCAGGTTTGACCTGGACCAGCCCTATTGGCCGGTGACATCACAGTGACATCATGCTGATGCAGTAATTCTTTTCTGGAATTTAAATAAATCTTATATGGTTTATTTATTTCAAAAAATGTTATGAACTTCTAAAAATCATATAAAATCAACTGTAACTCCAAATGAAATAAGTTATATATGGAAAATTATCAAAAAATCCAATCTATCCATCTATACCTTTTTCATGCATGTTACAACACCTTATGGCTGCTGTTTAAGACAAATCATATAAAGGGCATTTAAACTTTCACATATGGAGTTTGAATTTGAACCTTAGGTTCAAACCAACTTCATTTAACTTGTTGCTAGCTACATTAGCTCAAATCACAGCATTTTGCCATGTCATAATCATGCATCATATTGTCGCATTGCATTGATTGTGTTCCTTCTCTGTTTGCCGGTGTTGTAACCTCTTAGTAAATGTTGCTCCGACGATTAGTTCGATGACACCGATGAAGAGCTATATCATCTTCATAAGTGCTAGGCAAGCAAAAACCCCTTGTTCATTCTGATACAATCGCACTCTCTCGCTCCTGCTTTCTTTTACTGCATTACGACAACAACGATTCAACTATTACATGCTGCGGTAGTTGAACCCCTTTCCCCTGCATGACCTGTCATTGCCTTAGTAAATAGGTGAAACCCACTAGCATGAGTAGGAGTTGTTTGAGCCCTGATGTGCTTACACGTTCATGTTGTTGTCATGTCTGCTACTGCTTAGAGTTGAGTCAGGTCTGATTCATCGGGGATGAATTGGAATGGTGATGAACATGTCCTACTGTGTGTGAGCTAAGTGTGTGAACACCTTTTGGTAAAGGTAGCGGTGAGAGGCCATGTAGGAGTACATAGTGGGTTGTCCCATTAAACTGTCCTCATGAATTACGGTCTGTGTTTGTGATCCATGAATAGCTACTACCACACGTTGGGCCCTGAAATATGACCCTGCTCGACTTATTAACCCCCCTGGCCTTTGTCCAAGAGTTGCAAGTAGTTTCTGGTGTTTGCAGTATGCTGGAGGCCGTGCACAGCACTGACCCGAGGGGTGGGCTGTGATGCTGTAGGTATGTGGCCCGTTGTACCGAGTCACCCATTTGGTACCTCGGGAACCCTGCACACATCGTTCGGGGCCGTAAGTGGAAACCTTGGCCGGACTCCATTCGGATGGAACCTGAATAGACGAAGTTAGGTCGTGGTCTACACTCACGTCGGCTTTCGCTTGAAGTCTGCCGAGCACATGTCGTGTGCAGACGCTAAGTGGTGGAAACAGGTGTGAAGAAGTACACCCCTGCAGGGTTATAAGTGATCTATTCGAATAGCCGCGTCTGGGGTAAAGGACCTCTGGGTTGCCTATACAGTTCGTAGACAAGTGAAAGTGGATACTCTAAAATGCGCAAGATAAGCGTGAGCGCTACGGATGGCGTTCTCGTAGGGAGACATGAGCGGGTCCATAGTGGTGTACTGATTGGTGAATATGTGGACTCGTGTGCGCCACCTCAAAAGAGTTACTTGCAGATGTAGTTCAGGATAGCCACTGAGTCAAAGCTGGCTTGCTGCAGTTAAACTCCACCACCCCGTTTGTTGATACTGATGCATATGTAGCTAGTTCTGATGTATGTCTTGCTCGGTACATTTCTACTCACATTTGCTTAATTTATGTTTTTGCAGAGAGACTTCAGTCTCACTAGTAGTTCCACGTGGACTTCGACGTTTAGCTTGTTACCTCAGCTACGATCTTGTGCCTTCGACATGGTCTTGTAGATAGTTAGGCTTCTCAGCCTTTTTCATTTTTAGTTGTCTGTACTCAGACAAGTTAAGCTTCCGCATGTTCTTATTGCTTGTATGACTTGAATGCTGGGCCATAAGACCCATGTTTGTAATATCTGGCTCCTCGAAGCCTAATGGATAAATACTTTGAGTCATAGAGTTATGTTGTGGTGCTATGTTGTATTTGCACCTATCGAGCATATTGTGTGTATCTTATTGAAATGCTTGGTATGTGTGGGATCTGACAACCTAGTTGTTTATTCTTGGTAGCCTCTCTTATGGGGAAATGTCTCCTAGTGCTTCCACTGAGCCATGGTATCTTGCTACTGCTCCGGAACACTTAGGCTGGCTGGCATGTGTCCTTCTTCATTCCTATGTCTGTCACTTTGGGGAAATGTAACGCGGTGTCTATCAGAGTCCTGTTAGCCTGCTACAACCCAGATTCTCTGGAGTCCTGTTAGCCCAGCTGCTACAGCCTGGATTCACTCGATGATGACCGACATGTTCGTTCCTGGGTCATCTATGCCTGTACCTGCAAGTTAGTGCCACATTGGATTCATGACTAGTCATGTCGGCCTGGGTTCTTTCACATATGGATGTTAGAGACACTATCATATACGTGAGCCAAAAGGTGCAAAAGGTCCTGGGCCAGGTAAGGTGGCACGCGTGGGAATACCGTGCGTGAGGCCGCAAAGTGATATGATGTGTTACATGCTAGATCGGTGTGACGTAGGATCGGGGTCCTGATAGCTTCTGTACCAGAGCCTGACTGCCTGTAGGATTACCAAGCCAAACTGGTCGAAGTCGTGTCTAGAAATGCTTTAGTTATGTAAGGGAATTGATTGTCAAAGGGAACATAAGGCTCTTTTTACTCCTTATACCTTATGCCTTCTGATCTGAGTCAGCCTCTTCTTTTCTATGGGGATTAAGAACTAGGCTTCTTGCCTTTCTATCAGGATCACGTGTTACTAATCTGTAGACTCTTAGGATTGTTGGTCTCGAGCCTCAGTTCTGTTCCTACCACTTCCGTGTGTTGACAGTTGATCTCGGAACCTTGATATTGTGATGTTGAGTGGTTATGCCACCATTTTGCAGGATGTCTCAAATCTTTTGAGCAATTATAGCCGTCATGTTGTCGAAGTTATCCCAGGTTTCTAAATAGTCTGATGCATTTGCAAATCCCTTCTTTCCATTCCCGATGTTTCTTTGGGCCAGTTTAACCACACTAATCGGTGAGTTGATGTGCTCTATTGCCTCGACATATATGTTGGAGCTATTATTATGATCCTAGGTGTCATAGAGGATCATCTAGTAATCTAGCCATGTTTCATATTCCTAGTGTGACGATTCTGGCCATCATTCTCGGAAGCATCCTGTGATGCCATTTGGTTAGTAGGCATTCTATTTCTGGGTTCTTGAACCCGAGATTCACCCTACTTACTTTATGTTGATAGTGTTTGCTAGTTCCTTTAGGATATTAGTAACCTTTGCGATAGTCCTCGAGCTGCGTGGTATTTTCCTCTTCCAAATACCATGAACTACTTGTGGCAAAAGTTCCTTGTTGAATCGAAAGATCACAACCAGAGTGCTCTTGATGAGTTCTTGGTTCTATGTTGTGAGTCTGCCAGTTCTACCCTTCTGCATGGGTTATCCAGAAAAAATATGTTGAACTTTTTTGACATACTAAATCTATGCATCGACAACTCAGAAAACCATATATTCCTTTGAGTTGTCCCTCTTTAGTTGTATTCCGATCTCTGTTTATCAATTGATAGTCAAGAGTATGCGTGCATTCATTCGTCGAAGCCTATTATTCTGGTAGTCCGTGAAGCCATTCTATTCCGGAATGATTAGGAGAAACAAAGTCCGGTACGTTATCCATTTCTAGGATTGGGTCGAAGCAGTAGTATCCCACAGATCAAAATGCCAATCCAGCTTTTGTACTGTTCTACCCTGGAGCATTACCATCTTATGTCAAGATGTCATGGGAATTTTACATTGTTTTATGAATTCTTGATGTAGTGATACTCCTTGCCATCATCATTCATTTCTTGGTTCCGGGTTGTTGCAACCAAAATGCCGACAAGTGAACTATGATGTGTGAAATGAATACTCATAACAACTGTGTTGCTTGGTACTTAATGGACGATAACCTCATTCCTAGCATTTGGTTATCAAATCATCATTCTATGATTGATCGTGCTATTTGTCCATATTTCCTGGTGCACTCTTCGATCAATGAGTTAGGATCACGTCCATACCTTGCTTAGTTGATCACATCAACTTGCCTCAAAAGCAAGATTATTCTCGAGCTCAGTAGCATATCGGTGGTTCGTGATTTTTTGAATATCCTCTCGAAAGTATCACCAGGTTGTTCCCTGACTGTTATGTCTAGCTAGTGATCAAGTTTGTTTGTTGTAACCACCCCTTCTCCAAGAATCTATGTTGGATACTCCTGAACTAGTCGGATAAGCTAAATAATAACTTGAAGAGTTGGAAGGTAAAAGCTTTATCTGACTCAGTTCATCCCAAAGGGGTATCCTTGAGTGTGTGTGTGCGTGTTAAAGAAAGATGATATCCTCATTGATTGATCCTCGTGATTAGTTGCCGGTGTTATTGTCTTAGCAAATCTTTGATTTGAGTGTAGGCTATCGTCAAATCAAAATAGAACCAACAATATTCATAATGTTGTCTTACTCGTGGTCGATACCTTGAGCACACACCGTTACATCTTTTGGTCTGACCAATACTATCACATTGTTCACATAATGGTGGAAGTCCAGTGATATGGAAATTCCGATGAGTTGCTGTTGAGCCCATCAGCAACATTTTTGTCTCCTCCATGCTTCATGTTGAACATCAAGCTAGTGTTGTAAACTTTTGTAAGCATTCTCTTCGTGTTCCGTTCATGAAGCCAATGTTTGGATGAAAGAAGTGACTTCCTCTAATTCATGTGCATTTGATCCAAGTTGCCGTCGTGAATTTGAGAAAGTTAATGTTGCTTCCTATGGAATCATCCCAAGCCAGTCATGCATATGTGCGAAGTATTCTGTGGTTTGCAGACTTGCAACCTTCATTCTATATGTATTCCCTAGCACCCCAAGGCACTGATTTATTTGCCCAAGGAAAAGGAGTTTGTTGTGTTAATTCTAGATCATGCACAAGACTCCGATATCCTCGATGATGGTTCCCGACCAGAACTCGGTAGTGTTTTGTTGTAAGATGATTATATGGTCATGCTTGTCTGGGACAGCGTGTTCACATATGTGTAGCAAAACCAGCTCATGTTTTGGAGCTTACTACCATAGTCCATTTCCCGAGAATCTCACAACGTTATCCAGTCGACATGTGTTGCAAACTTTCCTTTTCAGGCACGTGGATGTCTGAAATATCCCTTTACCAACCAGATCTGAATCTCATGCAGATATGATGGTTGCAACATTCCCAATATTTGCATGTTGTCCCCATCTTGCACCAACATTGTACCAAATCCCCATGGGCTGCCCTTCTCAGTAACTGTTGTGCAGGATCATCTTCAAAAGTGGACCTACCATGGGTCCCATCCATTTCGAATGATAATCAAATATCATCCATTGTGTTGTCTTCAACAAGGTAGTCCACATCATCCATTCTAGTCCGGGTATGCCATTCCTTTGAACTCCGCCAAACGATTGTTGGTGAATTGCCTTAGCCTGGTATGAAGATTTTCAGTGATCCTTGTATCGAAAGTAATTATTTATGCCACCTCAGGGAATAATCCTATGAGTCACCTTCCCTAAGGTGTTCTGTTATTGAATCATGGCAATTACCTGCCCGCTACTCTGAAACCATGCACCATCTTACCTAAGCCTGTAATTGTTGCCCACCAAATTGAACCTCCATCATCTGGCCTCCCATCCCTCTTGATGTGTGTTTGGACGCATCAGCTCAAGAGGTGTTCTATGTCTGATTCCGTGAGTTGATCGTCAGTTGCTTGATCTTCGAGAAGATCGATTCTTCTAGAGTTTGCCCTTTCTTCTCGTTGTCATGTTGGATGGAGTTCTCAGAGCAAGACGACGAGAAAAAGATGATGATCGAATCCATGTTCTTATGAAGTGCAACCTGGATCATGGAAATAGCGTTAGCTTTGTGATCCCTCTGTCTTCTTACCTCGCGTCTTGAATCTCGGGACGAGATTCTTGTTTAATGGTGGTTAGTTGTCACATCCCTAGTTCTGGTAAAGCTTAGTGCTAGCATCTCGTGTTCCATCATGTTTAAGTTTCAATTAAACTTGAAGTGGGGAATGACCAAACCCTAGCACCAAATGATTTCAAATAGGCTCCAATAAAATCATTTTCAATGAACCCAAAATGCCTTTGAAAATGTTCATGATTTTTTATAAAGGTGAAAACCTCTGCCAAAAATGATGAACATATTTCTAGGTCATTCCTGGATTTTTGAATTAGATTTGTATTTGACTTTGGGCATTTAAACGCTATAAATAGTTTATATGCTCAAATAATGTTGGAACTATTTGTGGGTCACTGAAATAATTCAGAAAGTGCTCATGAATATTTTCAGGATTTATAAAATTTATTTGGTTTTTAAAAATAAATCAAAAGCAAATTACAAAATTGGAAAACATAAAGAAATAAAAGAGAGAGAAGGACTACCTAGCCACCTATTGTAGCCGGCCCAGCTGGCTAGCCCAACCCACCTTGTGCCTCATGTCATCTTCCTCCTGCCAGTAGGAGCAACTGTGTGCTTGCACGCGCGCGGCCATGGAGGCCAGCTCCTCCCTACCTGCCTACCCCCTCCCCAATGCGTCTGGATGACGCCACGCGACCCCCCAAACCCGCCTGGCTCTCCATCTCTCTCCCTCGAGCTCCCCCCTCTGCTCTCTCCCTCCCACGCAACCGAGCGCGCCG
This sequence comes from Triticum aestivum, assembly GCF_018294505.1. Lineage (NCBI taxonomy): Eukaryota > Viridiplantae > Streptophyta > Magnoliopsida > Poales > Poaceae > Triticum > Triticum aestivum. The sequence goes on along the minus strand of NC_057803.1, from coordinate 413,948,901 downwards.
TCGCCACTATTCGCTGCCACCGCGTCATAGCCACTGCCTTGCCTCGTCTTTGTGCCTCAAGCTCCGTCTCCTCGCGCTGAAGCTCTCTGCCGAGCCGCCCGACACCGGGAGCTCCGTTGCCACGCCATCACCACCGTCTTCATTGCTACAGCCGGCGATCACCGTCGCTCAATTCGTGGCAACGAGGACACCCCCGAGCTTGCCAACCCCTTCGTTCGATCCGATGTGAGCTGCTGCATCGATCGCCCCTCTCCCCTGGATCTTTTCCTCCCGCTAACACTGTTTCCCGTAGCGGCCAAGAGCTTGGCTCCGCCAGCCATGTCGCCGTCGTGGCCACCATCACCTAGAGCTGCAAACGAGCACACAGACGTCCTCAACGCAACGCCAGAAGCCCAAAACCCCTCTAGCTGCTCCTACCATGCACCGCAGCACCAAACCCGACCTGCTCGAACTCCGGCCGCCGCCGCGAGCTCGTTTCCGGTGAACTATGTCGACCCCAGCTGCTGGCGCTTGCTACAACGAATGCGGGAGAGCACCCACTCCAATTTGTGCCTCTCCTTCGTCCATTTGGTCGTCGGAGCACGAATCCCACACTGCCTCGTCACGTCTGGTCGTCGCCGACGTTTCAACGCCGGTGGTTTCACCCGCTGACCAGGAATTTGATCCCCCTGGGTCGTTGACATGTGGCCCCAGCCCAACTAACTTTGGATTAAGTTTATAACTAAACTTCATTAACCAACTGACACACTGACTAGTGGGCCAAGGCTCCACGGATGGTTTAGTTAGTATTCATTGAACGCTAATTAACCTTGTTAATTAGTGGTGACACTAACACGCGGGTCCCACTGGTCAGGTTTGACCTGGACCAGCCCTGTTGATCGCTGACATCATAGTGACGTCATGCTGACGCATTAATTCTTTTTTGGAATTTAAATAAATCTTAAATGGTTTATTTATTTCATAAAATGTTATGAACTTCTAAAAATCATATAAAATCAACCGCAACTCCAAATGAAATAAGTTATGTATGAAATATTATCAGAAAAATCCAATCTATCCCTCCATACCTTTTTCATGCATTTTAGAACAACTTATGGCTGTTGTTTAGGACAAGTCATATAAAGGGCATTTAAACTTTCACATATGGAGTTTGAATTTGAACCTTGGGTTCAAACCAACTTTATTTAACTTGTTGCTAGCTACATTAGCTCAAATCACAGTGTTTTGCCATGTCATAATCATGCATCATATTGTCGCATTGCATTGATTGTGTTCCTTCTCTGTTTGTTGGTGTTGTTCCCTCTCAGTAGATGTTGATCTGACGATTTTTTCGATAACACCGATGAAGAGCTATATCATCTTCAGAAGTGCCAGGCAAGCAAAACCACCTTGTTCATTCTGATACAATCCCACTCTCTCGCTCCTAGTCTCTTTTACAGCATTAGGACAACAATGATTCAACTGTTACATGCTGTGGTAGTTGAAACCCTTTCCTCTGCATGATCTGCCATTGCCATAGTAAATAGACGAAACCCACTAGCATGAGTAGTAGTTGTTTGAGCCTTGATGTGCCTACTCATTCATGCTTGTTGTCATGATTGCTACTGCTTAGAGTTGATTCAGGTCCGATACATCGAGGATGAAATGCAATGGTGATGAACATGTCCTACTGTGTGTGAGCTAAGTGTGTGAACACCTTTTGGTGAAGGTAGCTGTGAGAGGCCATGTAGGAGTACATGGTGGGTTGTCTCATTGAAACCGTCCTCAGGAACTAAGTTCTGTGTTTGTGATCCATGAACAGCTACTACCACATGTTGGGCCCTGAAATATGACCTCGCTCGACTTATTAACCCCCTTGTCCTCTATCCAGGAGTTGCAAGTAGTTTCTGGTGTTTGTAGTATGCTGGATGCCGTGCACTATGCTGACCCGAGGGGTAGGCTATCATGCGGTAGGCACGTGGCCCGGTGTACCGAGTCGCCCGTTCGGTGCCTCGGGAACCCTGCACACATCGTTCGGGGCCGTAAGTGGAAACATTGGCCGGACTCCATTCGGATGGAACCTGAATAGACGATAAACCTGGACTAGGGACTTGTGTGGTTAGTCAGGTCGTGGTCTACACCCACGTCGGCTTTCGCTTGAAGTCTGCCAAGCACATGTCGTGTGTAGACGCTAAGTGCTGGAAACATGTGTGAAGAAGTACACCCCTGCAGGTTTATAAAATTTCTATTCAAATAGTCGCGTCCACGGTAAAGGACCTCTATGTTGCCTATACAGTTCATAGACAAGTGAAAGTGGATACTCTAAAATGTGCAAGATAAGCGTGAGTGCTATGATGGCATTCTCGTAGGGAGACGGGAGCGGGTCCATAGTGGTTTATTGATTGGTGAATGTGTGGACTCGTGTGCGCCACCTCAAAAGAGTTACTTGCATACGTAGTTCAGGATACCAACTGAGTCAAAGCTAGCTTGTAGATGTTAAACTCCACCACCCCCTTTGTTGATACTGATGCATATGTAGCTAGTTCCGATGTAAGTTTTACTGCGTACATTTGTACTCATGTTTGCTTAATTTATGTTTTTGTAGAGAGACTTCAGTCTCACTAGTAGTTCCGCGTGGACTTCGATGTTTAGCTTGTTACCTCTGCTACGGTCTTGTGCCCTCGGTTGTGTCTTGTAGATAGTCAGGCTTCTCAGCCTTTTTCATTTGTAGTTGTCTGTACTCAGACAAGTTAAGCTTCTGCATGTGCTTTTTGCTTGTATGACTTGAATGTTGGGTCTTCAGACCCATGTTTGTAATATCTGGCTCCTCGGAGCCTGATGAATAAATACTTTGAGTCATAGAGTTATGCTATGATGCCATGTTGTATTTACACATATCGAGCATATTGTGTGTATGTTATTGAAATGTTTGGTATGTGTGGGATCCGACAACATAGTTGTTTATTCTTGGTAGCCTCCCTTATGGGGAAATGTCTCCTGGTGCTTCCACTGAGCCATGGTAGCTTGCTACTACTCCGGAACACTTAGCCTGGCCGGCATGTGTCCTTCTTCGTTCCTGTGTCCGTCCCTTCGGTGAAATGTCATGCGGTGTCTACCGGAGTCCTGTTAGCCTGCTACATCCTGGATTCTCCGGAGTCCTGTTAGCCCAGCTGCTACAGCCCGGATTCACTCGCTGATGACCGACACGTTCGTTGCTGGGTAATGTATGCATGTCCCTGTAAGTTAGTGCCACTTTGGATTCCTGACTAGTCATGTCGGCCCGGGTTCTTTCACATATGAATGCTAGCGACACTATCATATACGTGAGCCAAAAGGCGCAAATGGTCCCGGGCCAGGTAAGGTGGCACCTGTGGGAATACCGTGCGTGAGGCCGCAAAGTGATATGATGTGTTACATGCTAGATCGGTGTGACCTAGGATCGGGGTCCTGATAGAGGCCATGGACGCTCGCATTCCTGACCTTGAAGCAGGCCGCCGCCGCGGCTTCTAGGATCCTCTGGCCTTTTGTGTTGCTTCATTTTGGGTGCGCCAAGCTCCTCTTTCGGACCCGTCAAGTGTACAACAACTCGTGTGCGACTACGTGCATTTGTCAAGTACCCTGGAACCACCGATGCCTCCAAACCTCAAGTCCAACAACCACCCCGAGGATTCACCAAGACTGTCAAGATCGAGACTGCCCTGAACCATGTCGTCTTGCCGGATCATCAAGACCGTTTCAAGACACCAAGTACCACGTCCCCCGGAGCCCTCGGATCCGTCAACTTCGACCACAACATGTGTACGACTACCGTCACCGAAGACTGTCAAGTGAACCACTACCACCGCTATGGATTCGACAAGACAACGTGTACCACTACTTACACTACGACCCTGCCGAGAATGTCTACTTCCCCTACACCACATTAAACTCGTTGTGCCCCGAAAATGCACGATTCAAAGGTATAATGCCGAGACGACCACCCGTGGACCCTATGCATATGATGTGTGTATGAGATGGTTGCATGTATCTGTTGCTCCCCGCACATGATCTATCGCTTGCACGTTCCTCATTGTCTGCTATGCAGTCGATCCGTGGGAACCCGGTAACCGGGATTATCCCACCATCTCTAGCATGTTCCGCACATCCGCACACTTGCTCTTTTGCACCGGTATCTCAATGAGTTGTCTGATCATCGAAATGTTTCCGTAACACCATTTCCGTTGTCGTTGCCGTGGCACCTCTTTTGTTCCGCCACGGTGACAAGTGCTTCATAACATGCTCACTCCAACTTTTCCTAAAATTGCATAAACATTGCAGTTCTCATCCGCATCATGGTAACAACATTTTAAATGTTTAAAATTGTTGTTTGCATTAAACTGCTAAATGACATGTGAGGATTTATCGAAATTATTGTTTGTTGTTTCTAGCCTCACTTAAACTTTCCTAGATAGGTAGTTCAATTATTTTTCACCTCTTGCCATGTTAACCAACATTTAATCTTGTCTTGTTCTTAAACAAGAGTGAACTAAATGATTGAATGTGGCGCTTCGTCAATACGCAACTCGCTGCATATTGAACTCCACTTAATTTGTAGTGTTGTTTGTTGCACTTTGCCATGCCATGAATCATTAAACTGGACATGCATCATACTTGGTTGTGCATGATGCTAGGTTTATGTGTTGTTAGTTTATTATGTCGTTTTCTTCTTTCCGGTTGCGCTTCTCCTTGATAGTTCCAGTTACGTTGCGAGTGTGAGGATTCATTCGACTATGCCTGTTCGCCTACTTCATGGATTCGATCTTCTTCCTAGCGGGATTTCAGGCAAGATGACCGTTACGCTGGATCTCACTACTATCTTTGCTATGCTAGTTGTCTAGATGCTATCGCTATGTCGCGCTACCCACCACTTGTTTATCAAGCCTCCCAAATTGCCATGAGAAGCCTTTAACCTTTTTCACCATCCCGGTAAACCGTTGTTTGGCTAACTTACCGCTTTGCTCAGCCCCTCTTATAGCGTTGCTAGTTGCAAGTACAGTTGCAGGTTGTTCAATGTCGCGAGATGGCTATCATGGGATATCACAATATCTCTTATTTAATTAATGCATCTATATACTTGGTAAAGGGTGGAAGGCTTGGCCTTTTGCTTGGTGTTTTGTTCCACTCTTGCCGCCCTAGTTTCCGTCATACCGGTGTTATGTTCCTTGATTTTGCGACCCTAACACGGTGAGGGTTTATGGGCCCCTCTTGATAGTTCGCTTTGAATAAAACTCCTCAAGCAAGGCCCAACATTTGTTTTACCATTTTCCTAATAACAACTAAAAACTTGCATAGGGGCCGGTGAAGGAAATATGCTAGAATTGTTATTTATATTTCCGTATATCATGATAAATGTTTTTTTCATGCTAGAATTGTATTAACCAGAAACTTAGTACATGTGTGAATACATAGACAAACAGAGTGTCATTAGTATCACTACAAAAAAAGACACATTCGTGACATTTTGGGTCGAACGAAATTTTTTCCTGTCAAACTTATGACACTTCTATGACAATAATTGTGACAAAACATGGTATCATCATAGATGTGGTGGGGTCCTACTTCCATGACAAAAAATCATGACAGAAAATGGGCTTTTCGTCCTAGGCGGGCCGGAGACGCAGTTGCATGACATTCTTTGGGCCATCCATGATGGAAAAAACCATGGTAGAAGCGAGGGCGAGGAAAATATCGGGGTGTTCCCGGTTACGGTGGGTGGTCGGGGCCGAGCGATGCGCGTTTCTCTCGTACACGCACGTGCGTGGGTGCGAGGTGTTGGGCTCTAACTGAACCCTAGCGAGGCGTTGGGGTCTAACTGAACACGAGCGATTGCACTGCAGGCTACGCGTTACTGAACCCGAGCGATCGATCGATGGCTGTTAACTGAACCCGATCGAGCAATTCCTTCGCTATTGCTACTAAATGAAGCCGACCGATCCTGCCTCTGGATGAACAATAAGCATTGCTGGGGGGGTTTGGATGAACAGTTCCTGGTGGGGGTGGATGAACAGGACCCCGTGTTGTTGCCTCTAGATGAACAGTGAGCGTTGCTGGGTGGTTTGGATGAACAGTTCCCGGTAGGGGTGGATGAACACGACCCCGTGGTGTTGCCTCTGGATGAACAAGACCCCGATTGATCGAGCCAGTTGGTGCTGGATGAACAGGACCACCCCGTGGAGGGTAGGATGAACAGTAGGCGGGGGAGGGCTGGATGAACAATAGCCCATGGAGGGGTGGTTGAACAAGAGCCCGTGGAGAGGGTTGGTCGAACAGTAGCCAGTGGAGTAGCATGCGCTGGAGGCTAGATGATGTCGATAGTGGATGAAAAGTAGCTCATGGAGGCTGGAGGGGGTCGAAGGTGGAGATGAACATATCCGTGGAGTCCTGTTTTGTGGTACGTCACACCCCTACCGATGCACAGGACACCTGTTTCGACCGTAGCGCTCCAACACAAGTCCGTTTCCTCCGTTTTGCGGTACGCCACACCCCTCCCGATCAACAGGACCCCTGTTTCGACCGTAGGAGGTCTGTTTCCTCCATTTTGCGGTACGCCAGACCCCTCCCGATGAACAAGATCCCATTTCGACCGTGGTCGGTCGAACACAAGGCCGTTTCCTCCGTTCTGCGGTACGCCAGGCCTCGTTTCCATCGGTTGTTCCGTCCAAGCCCTCTCGATGAACACGATAACGCATTCCGTTCCGACCCACCCGGTTGGCTCCCCATGTACACGACGACGACGTAGTTTCTTCGGTCCAACCCAGCCATGTACACGAGCCCTGGCCGTACATATGCGTGAGTAGGCGTTCGAGACCCTGCACGTATGTACGTACGTGGCCATATTTTTTTTCTTGCACACTTGCCGATGTACGTATGTGTACGTGCTACATGCACGCCTCTACTATGACACGTGCGCGCCTCTACATTGACCAGTATGTACATACACATTCACGACCAGAATGACAACGCTACGTACGCTTCGACCAGGTGGGTCCCGACTGTCAGGCACTTCTTTGCCTGCGAAGATGTAGCTGGTGGGTCCCAGCAGTCAGGGGGCGAATCGTTTTTTGCCCAAACGCACTTCCTTGCATGTGAAGATGTAGCTGGGGGGTCCCAGCAGTCAGGGGAAATGATTTTTTCACGAAATACGGTGGCCCGTCCGGTGGGTCCCCACTGTCAGGTGGAGGAATAATTATTTTATGCTTAATAAGGAGACACTTCCTTGCTGCGGCCATGGACCCAGCTGTCAGCCTCTCCATGTACAGTCCACGACCACTGGAAGCCGTTCCTTAACCACATTGACCACGCCGCGCCAAGAGCACCAGGGCGGTGGACGACGGAGAGGCCTAGGAAGGGGACGACGCAGAGCCGGGGAAGACGCAGCAGTGGATGCCCACGCGTAGAGGAGTATGAGGCTTTACTGGTTCGCTGCGGTGTGAGGCTGCCGTCGCCACAGAATAACAAGGGGTGTGGGTGTGTAGAGGGATGGCCTGGCCAACGGTGGGAGTAGTAGGGGGCGGTGAGGCCTCCGCTGCATTGCAGCCGGCCATGGGAGGCAGGAGCACGAGGCACGACCGGCGCTGGTTTGGGCGACTGGAGCAGGAAGAGTAGAGGTTGAAGAAGCACTACGGCCGTTGGATGGACATTGTACGGTCACTAGAGCTAGAATCGTGCATATTGACTAAGTTGACAAAGCCCTCCGTCCCCGTGAAATTAGTAGGCCCACAAGTCAGCCTGCAACTATACTGGGTCCCAGCTAGCAGGGGGAGGATTCTTTTGTTTGTGCGTAATAAGGAGGAACTTCCTTGCATGCGAAGATATAGCTGGTGGGTCCAAGCAGTCAGCGGCGATAACATTTTTTCGTGAAATACAGAGGCCCTTTTGGTGGGTCCCAGATTTCAGGTGGACGAATCCTTATTTTGCGCGTAATAAGGAGGCACTTCCTTGTGTGCGGCCGTGGACCCAGCTGTCAGCCTCTCCACGTACAGTCCACTTCAAATGCATGTCAGTCATTGACCACGTTGACAAGGCTGCACCGAGAGCACCAGGGCAGTGGACGACGGCGAGGCCTAGGAAGGGAATGACACGGAGGCAGGGAAGACTCGGAAGTTGTTTCCCACCCAGAGGGGAGTACGACTGTACGAGGGTTTACTGGTTCGTTTGCCATCGCCGGAGAATAACAGCAGGTGTGGGTGAGTAGAGGGATGGCTAGGCCAACGATGGGAGTACGGTGGGGCGATGAGGCCTACGCGGCAGCACAGCCGGCCGCGGGGAGGAGGGAGCAGGCAGTCCCGCCGGCCCTTGTTTGAGCGGCTGGAGCAGGAAGAGCAGAGATTGAAGAAGCACAATGGCTGTTGGATAGACATCCAACAGTCACTGCTTGTGTTTCAACCTTTTTTTAGGAAAGCCTCAAATATGTGGAAAACATCATACATCCCATCTGCCATTATTTCTAATAATTTACAATCCATTTTCTAATTCTTAAGGTTTTTTGGAGCCCATATTGTTTTTGTTAGCATTACAGCCCATATTGTCGCCACGGTTAAAAAATTATACGAAATTTTGCATATTTCGGTGCGGTCCAAACTGATTTTAAAAATAAATGTATATCAATATAAAATCCAACAAATTGTCCACGCATAAAAATCAATGCATTTTAAAATCTCGAAATGAAAAAAAAAGAAATTTGAAACTAATTGCCGGTTTGATGTGTTTTAAAAATGTACAACCCATTTCTCATTACTGATAGGCCATTTTCTCGGCCAGCCGCACGAAGCTCTCCTCGTCTTGAAAGATTTGGAGCCCAACAGGCCTGACAAAGCGACTTACTTGGCAAATCACAGAAAATTGGGCTATGGCTGTGGAACCAGCTGTCAGCCTCTCCACGTATAGTACTATTTCGATGGAAGTCGGTCATTGACCACATTGAACACGCCGAACAGAGAGCACCAAGGCGGTGGACTACGGCGAGGCCTAGGAAGGGGACGACGTGGAGCCGCGGAAGACGCGGCAGTGGACGCCCACGCGGAGAGGAGTACGAGGATTCACTGGTTCGGCTGCGGTGTGTGGCTGCCGTCGCCGCAGAATAACAGGGGGTGTGGGCGAGTGGAGGGATGGCCTGGCCAGCAGTGGGAGTAGTATGGGGGCGGTGAGGCCTCTGCGGCAGCACAACCGACCACGGGAGGCAGGAGCAGGCGGCACGACCGGCACTGCTTTGGGCGGGTGGAGCAAGAAGACCAGAGGTTGAAGAAGCACTAAGCCCGTTGGATGGACATCGTACGGTCACTGGAGCTAGAATCGTTCATATCGACTAAGTTGACAAAGCCTTCCGTCCCCATCAACTTAGTAGGCCCACAAGTCAGCCTAGCACTGTTGTGGGTCCCACTGCCAGGGGTAATTCATTTTTTTGTGCGCAACAAGGAGGCACTTCCTTGCGTGCGAAGATATAGTTGGTGGGTCCGACCTGTCAGCAGAGGGAACATTTTTTCGTGAAATTCAGAGGCCCTTCCTGTGGGTCCCATATGTCAGGTGAATGAATCATTATTTTGCGTGTAATAAGGAGGCAGTTCCTTGTGTGCGGCCGTGGACCCAGTTGTCATCCTCTCCACGTACAGTCCACTTCTGATGGATGTCGTTCGTTGACCACGTTGACCACGCCGCGCTGAGTGCACCAGGGCGGTGGACGACGGCGAGGCCTATGAAGGGAACGACACGGAGCCGAGGAAGACACGGCAGTGGCTGCCCATGCGATGGAGAGTACGAGGGTTGACTGGTTCGGCTGTCGTCGCTGAAAAATAACAGGAGGTGTGAGTGAGTAGAGGGATAGATAGGCCCGGGATGCGAGTATATGATGGGGCCGTGAGGCCTTCCCGGCAGCATAGCTGGCCACGGGAGGCGGGAGCAGGCGGTTCCGACGGTGCTGGTTTGGGCGGCTGGGGCAGGAAGATCAGAGACTAAAGAAGCACGATTGTCGTTAGATTGACATCTAACAGTCTGACGCTGGTAGAGTCGATTGTTGACTAAGTTCCTTTTTTGATAAACCTTGTGTACGCATGAACTTAGTAGGCCCACAAGTCAGCCTCCAAATCTGTGGCAGACAAAATAGAGCCTAGTTTCTATTTTTTAATAATTTGCATCCCATTTGCTAATTCTTAAGTCATTTATTACAGCCCATTTTCTGCCCAGGACCACGGTCAAAAAGTTCAACCGTATTTAGCATATTTCAGTGGAGTCCGAACTTTTGTAATCTCGAAATGATAAACATTTTTTATGAACTTATTGATTTGCCAAAAAAATATTTTTCTTTTTGTAAGCAAATAAGACGTGGGACAATTGAGTTGGTTTAAGGGAAAAGCAGTGGTAAAAAAATTAGCGCTTGGAGGGAAAACAGCAACAAAAATAAGGATGTAAATATGAAAAGGGAAATTTATGTATTTTCAATATAATGATACATGTATATGAACTAGTAAACTATAGGTGGAGATTAGAAAACGGATGTAGGACATGCATTTCAAGAGGAAAATAGAACTGGGCTGTGTGTTTGATTCAGTAAAAAAAAGTGCATGCGGATGTTGTAAGACAAAATATAACTAACGCTGGCGGGCCAGAGGCCAATAGATACCTGCTGGATCTTTGTGCCCCATTGTTGTCATGGGCTGGGCCTGTTTAATACAAAACCAAGCCTGGGCAGTCTACAGCCCAGTTGAAACTTGCTCGACCTGAAAAAACAATATACATGCTCAATAAACGAGAGAATTCTGCAAGTACAGACTGATAACTGGGATGCAGCAGGGATATTCTTTTTTCATCGAGATAATAAGAGCATGCACTTGTTTCAAAAAAATTGGAGAACTGGGAATTCGAGCGACAGGTGCTTATGCTACCCATCAAATAAAAATCAGGTGCCTAAAAATTCGTTTTGAAACAAATGATTCACCTTTATATCCACGTCGACCCTCAGCATGATGGTTGGAAGCAAATGCCAAGTTCATACTAAAAGATCGTTAACAACAATACCAACTTGCGTACGACAAGGTAGTACAAGTATCAATACCAAGCTAACTTATAATCTTTTTACTCCTGGCCCTAGTGTTCGTCTGGTAGAAAATCTTGCAGAGAACCAGCTCCCGCTCTTTCTCTTGTTCCAGGTCCCCGAGGTGGTACTGGTGCATCACCCAGTTGGTCCTCTGCTGGTCGAAGTTCTTGTTGGTGTGCAGCACCAGAACCTTTTTCCTACCCGTCTACCGGCCGTTGACCATCACCGGCAAGGTATTGCTGGTGTTGTGCCACATCACGTGCATGCCGCACTCCCACTGTATCTTGCGACACATCCACGTGCCCCTTTTGAATGCCCTGGAATTGTGCTGGAAGAAAAGATTGCTTAGGCCACTGAGTTTGATACCTGCAATATTGTCGAATACAGGTTTTAGTGTACGTAGTTGGCATTTTCATAACATCTTTGGCATGTTGCAGTCACTTGTTTCACTTTTTATTAACTGTAAAATTGCAATTGCTTCACCAGATTTGCGTCTAAAAAGAAAAATAGATCTATAAACAAAGGAGTATGTTTGTACAAGTAGACGGCCAATCGGTGTCTTACCTGGGAGTTTCTCGGGATGGGTGTAGCATATGCCGTGCTCGCAGTCGATGGTTGGTATGAACAAATCGATGAGAGGGTAAGATCTCACGCTGTCAGCACTCACTTTGGCCTCAAGGTGCTCGATCAACTCCTGATCCGTGGTATCGAACTTGACGCCAGCCGGCAGCACCAGCCAATCCTTCTTCGACTTGCATGGGTTAATTCTAGTTATATGGTACTCAATGTATGATCAATCGAACATGCCTCCGGGATTCTTGTGTCACCTCACGCGCAGCGTGTTGTCACGTCAATTCAATGTGTAGACATGATGAATAATTTGACCGACGTATACTAGTACTGCTACTGTACTACTTACTAGTCGTATTTAGTGTCACATTTTAACCATAGGTTTAACTAACAAGTACGCACTTGAAGCCTAAGTGATATATATATATACTGCACAACATCTCCATCATCATTATCAGTACATCCTAGGCAGGTGAGTTAGGATGCACTTGATCCTAGAAAGGTATATATCATTCAAACCAGAGAAGTGCTTCAAACTAACAACATTACGTAATATCCAACAAAAGAGGGTCGTGCTACAGCAGCAGAATACATGGCTCAGTCTAGATATCAGTACGAATCAAGTTGTGCATATGTGTTGTTGGCATGAACCACATCACCGCATGTTGGGTTTGCAAAATCCATCCATCACATGGAAGCTTGATGCCTTGCACACACTGAAGATTATCTGGCAACAAGCTATGTCGACGAATCTCTGGATATGGTGATTCATGAAACCCATGGTATGATGTGTAAACACAGTCCCCCCTGGTGAATGGAAGTTGCATAGCACGGTAATCATCGCTGTGATATGATCGATGATTGGTTGGATGATTGGATAATTGAGCCCGAGGAACATGGAGTGGTTGCCAAGGCTCTAAACCCGCCTCCAGTTGAATACGCCTGGCCCAACGGAGCTGGGATCTTTCTCAAACACAAAGCAGCCATAGCCATCAATGTCATGAACGCCCCAGGCATTGTACTACATGTGGTTTGATAAAATGGGTTGGTCAATTTGGTACGTGCAAATGAGCATCAAATGACCACCGTCAGCTGAACGAGTGATAAACCACTACCCATCGGCTGGTATGATTCCAGGTCCTGGAATCATGAAGGCCAACACATTTGCGTCTGCCGCAACAATTCAAATTGGAGACCGAAAGGACAAAAATAAACAATCATGTTCAGAGTATGTGTGGAATTAAGATTATTATAACAGTGACACATTTCATAGACACAGAATTGCAATATTGTGGTCATAATCATACCCCCAAGTTAAAAAAAGTAAGCCAATAGCTTTCATATTCTAGCAATATATCATGGTTCAAACATCATGTAACAATGAGAGGAAAACAGATATGACATGGCCAACTCATATTCTACCATAGCACTTACTAGAGTTATCATATCAACTCTAAGCAATAACATCCGTTGTTATAAAAATCCTGGAAATGAGAGTAACATATAGCAATCATGAGGTTGTACTCATAATATCTATTCTAACAATCATTAGATACCAACTGTTCTCATATCAACTCTAACAATAACATGTGTGGTCATAAAAATCTAGGAAATGAGAGGAACATATAGAAATGATGTGGTTATAGACATACTATATATTCTAAATTTGTAACAATGAACAAGCAGTCGTATTCTTAAGGTAAAGATAAGATGAGATAGAACAATTACACGACGATAGATTCCACCAGTAAAGGCAGCCAATCTGTGCGTCGACCGCATAAACTATGCCATCATACACTATAGCATCAGACGGAAGTGTTGGGTAAAGAGGATCGACGATGAGCCATAACCATGTATGGCGACCGGATTCCAGATAGACTAATCCCATGTTGAACACGACAATGAGCTTGTAATCCATGTAGTTTTCTGATGGTGTGGGCACTTCGCAGATTAGAACCTTCAGCAAATAGAGGTCGAGCCAAAAGCTCGACGCGTCTCGTCTGTAGTAGGCAGGAGTGTCCGGCGGGCCGCGAGGCTCGATGGCGGTGGTATCCAAAGATGGAAGGGTGATCTCTCGCTGGGTGTAGATATCCACGAGACGCGACGGACTACCGGATTGGTGGATGAGGACGATCCAGTTGGCCTTCATGCCTGCCCAGTAGTGGCCGCGCATGAAGTACAGGTGGATGGGTAATGGTAGCTTGTCGAGGGGCACCACGACAACCTCCGTAGGATCGTCAAGTCGGTGTCTAGGCCACCTATGAGGAACGAGCATCAGCAAGTAGGGTGTCTTGAGAAGAGCCGACCAGTTGCAGACAAGTAGACGGTACAAAAACACCGAGCATGCGGCCAGACGAACGGTGCTGAGTAGGTCCATATGATTACAGATCTGCTCCAAGAGATCATCGGGGAGGGAATTCCAATCGTGGCTCTGCATGTCAGTCGGTTCTGCCATTGGGGTTTTCGATGCCTGCGAGCCAGCGGGGAAGTGGATTTGGGCGGGCGTGCGAAGAAGATTCTCCTCGTGTGGCCGAGCAGTGAGCGGGGGGATATGGTACGCGCGAGCTACCTAGGAAGATAGCCCGGGCAGGTGAGCAGAGAGCGGGGAGAAATGGTGTGCAGCCGACGATGGGGAAGAGAGGAGGAAGAAGAAGAGAGGAGGAAGAAGAGTGGAAGACGGATCTCAATTCTACTACAACTACCAGGATATACCATCCTTCGGAGTGTAAATAGTTACACCGATGACATCTGTGTCTACCACACGAGGGCCCATATATCAGTTAATGGAGGATAGAAGCGTGCTCTACTGGCAAACATGATGGCAGTACTGGGTAAGGATGATTTAGTAACATCAACACGTTGGTTCAGCTTATTAATCAAGTGTCCCATCTGCTGCAGCGTGTATTGTCACTTCACTGCGAAGACTAGTTGAATAGTTCTCTCTGACCGAGATGGGGAATAATGGATCACGAAGACTTCCTTTCTACATTATCCATATGCCTCTACGCTCACTTCACTCATTTTGCTCTGTACGTAGTCTGTTGTTGAAATCTCTAGAAAGACAAATACTCCGTATTTGGGAACAGAAGGAGGATTTTACTCCGTATTTGGGAACAGAGGGAGTATCACCATATGGAGGGAACAGAGGAAGCTTGCAATATGAACATGTCAATGGGAGGGAGTAAGCCCCATGCATGCATGCATGCATGCAACATGCAACACTCACACGTACACATGGATGCACGCAACACTCACGCACCCATGCGGCACACAGCACATGACACAACACACACGCTCATGCTCAAGTCCTCAACCTGCTCCCTACGTCCGTGAAAGACTATACATTTAGAGATTTACACATTTACCAAGGCATAATTAACGCCCAAAAGTAGCAGACTTATGTGTGCATGCGACCATTGAGAGAAGAAGATTAAATGAAGGTCGTTGCATGCTGTAATTAAGGATAGGCATGTAGACTATACCTAGAGCACATGTTGGTGCATTACTCAATCAATATCGATTTAGAGTAAATGCTAAATGCATTGGAAGTGTAGATGTACTACACTCTTTGTTTTTTAGCTGATTTCTTTGCTCTGCCAACTGATAGGTGGGACCCAGAAAACTAGGTGACAATTTAACCAGTCAACAAAGTGCCACGTCGACTATGTGGCCGGTCAGTAGGGTGCAATACGGTGCTGTACGATGAGCTAGTGATCGTATAATCACCGCAAAACTATATATAGTGACCGTAAAGAGCGTATTGTTACATACGTTGACTGCCAGTGTATTTTTATCGTTTCAAATTAAGCCATATTAACTGGTAAGGACGCAATATGGACTAGTGCTAGTACTGCTTTGATGTGTCCCGTCAATTCGCTGAACGAGGAGAAGCTTGCTTACTACGCCTCTCCCTCGCCCACACGCACGGTGGTTCGCAGGACGAGGAGAGGGTTTTGACTACAGCACCCTCTCCCTCTCCCTCGCCCTCGCCCTTGTGGTAGATGTGCAGCAGTTCAATGGGTGTCAGATTGCCAGAAGCATAATGTGTACTATAGTATCATCATTGTTGGACCTTCCAAAGAGGCGAAGAGCCAAGTGCAAGGTTCACACGAGTACGAACTGTTGAACCTCCCGAAGAGGCAAAGAGCCAAGCGCAAGGTTTTATAGGAGTTATCGTCCTAGTAGGAGCGTACTACAACTATAGTGAACGATGCTACTGTATGATGCCACCACGTCACGTATATCTAAAGCTGTGCCAACTTTTTTCTCAAAGAGCGTGTTGGAGCCCGTGCAACAACCACACAAGTTGCACGTACACATAACACATTTACTAGTAATAAATTCTAAAGGATAAATGCCAGTATGCCACACAAGTTCATCTCCAATTCATGTGATAAATTTGTGCATGAGTAGTCTACATATATTCACAGCGCTACCGTTCACAATTTACCGTACTCCACTTACACGTTATAGATGGGATACATGTCCTCCTCGAGGTTCCAGTCCCAGGTGTTCTCCATGAATGGCACGATGTCACATCCCTAGTTTTGGTATGACCTAGACTAGCTAGCCATTTGTGCATCATGTTTAAATTCCCTTTAAATTTGAAATGGGATTTGTGAAACCCTCAGAATCACTTCTGGAAATAATCCAGATAAAAATTTCTCCAAAAAGGTACAAGAAAATGTTCATGTTACTCTCTGAAAATATTGGTCAGAGGTAAAAATCAAACCAATATTTTAAGGAACTCATAAATATTTATTTTGGACATTTGGAGTTAATCTAGTAATTATTTGCGTTGGATAAATATTTATATATATATGAAATATTGTCCAATAATTCTGAATTTTGGTGAGGGGTTTTGGAATAATCCCTTAGGCCCTGCAAAAATTGTCAGAATTAAATAAAATGATTTGGTATTTTTTTATCAAATCAAAACAAATGTCAGAAAATAGAAAACAAAAACAAAATAAAAGACAGAGAGAGAATGACTCACCTGGGCCTTACTTGTGCCGGCCCAGCACTATTGGCCCAGGCCAAGTCATCGCCTACCTCCTGCTAGGAGGACGGCGCGCGTGTGCCCGACGCGTGTGTGCCCGACACGCGCGTGCACGCGCCGGCCATCTCCTGCCTGCCTGCCTCGCCCCCTCGACGGCCTGGACGCCTCTGGCGTCGCCACACTACCCCCCATCTCTCTCTCGCTCTCTCTCGTCCCCATCCCCTCCTCTGCTCTCTCTCCCTCGCACGCACCGAGCGGCTCCGTCGCCGCTGCACGTCGTTGCCGCGCCCACCGCCATGGCCTCGCCTCCCCGTCGTGCTCAAAAGCTCCGCCACATCGCCGGCTACCTCCTCGTCGAGCCACGCACCTCCGGATGGCCTCCATCGCCACCATTGCCATCGTCTTCGCCACCGGCTGCCCGAGATCGCCGATGACGCTCCGGCCGCACCAATGTTTCCCCGAGCTCGCTGACACCTCCGCTAGATCCGCCATGAGCTCTACTTCGTTTCCCCCTCCTCCCCGTGCTCGTTTGCCCCGTCCAGCTAGCTCAACCACCGCGCCTGCCAGCTCCTCGCCGCCGGCCATGGCGCCGCCGTGGACAGAGGCCGAGCCAGCAGCTCCCGCGCGCGTCACCTTGCTCCTGGTGACACCAGGAGGCCGTAGAGGCCCTCCGCAGCCCCTGCCATGCCCTGTAGCTCAATTCGGCCCGAACTCGTGCTCCGGCCGCCGCCGCGAGCCTCGCTCCGGCCACCCCTCCTCTTCCTATCTACTCCACTAGATGCAGGAGAGCACTGGCTATGCCCCGATGCTCTCCGTCGTCCTTTTGGTCGCCAGAACGGTGATCCCGAGCCCCTCCGCCGCGTTCGGCCTTGCCAGCGGCTAAACGCCGGTGGGGTTGACCGGTCTACCCCCCCCCCCCCAGTTGACCTGGGGTTTGACTACCCAGGGTCAATGACAGGTGGGGCCCGACCTTGCTAATGTTTCTGTTAGGATTAGTTTAATATCTAATTAACTCTGTTAACTAACTATGACACTGACGTGTGGACCCCACACGTCAGGTTTGACTTGGTCAGCGCCTTTGACCTGCTGACACAATGCCGCTGTCATGCTGATGCAATATATCATTTTCTGGTTTTAAAATAAATTAGGAAATTCTAGAAAATGATATAAACATCAAAAATTCATAGAAATTCAACCGTAGCTCAGATTGAAATAATTTATATATGAAAAATGATCAAAAAAATTCAATCTAACCATCTGTACCATTTTCATGCATGACAAACAAACCTATACATGTTGTATGTATGAAAACACACTTATGGCATATTTAAGAGCTTAATTTGGAGTTGTGTTTGAACCCTTGGCTCAAATGGACTTCAACCAAATAAATGCTAGGTGCTTTAACTCAAACAACATCACATATTCATGCCATGATCATGCATCATATTGTTGCATATACTTGTGTTTGATTTTTGACATCGTTCCTTCTCGATAGGTCCTGCTCTGGAAAGTGTTCGGGAGCACCTATCAGTGGAGCAGTGCCCCCCTTGTTGATCTACCAGGCAAGCAACCCCCCTTGTTCATTCCGATACAATCCTACTCTCTCGCTCCTGCTCTCATTTATTGCATTAGGACAATGACGATTCAACCGCTACTTTATGCTGCGGTAGTTGAACCCATTCCTCTGCATGACCTGTCATTGCCACAGTAAATAGTTAAAACCCACTAGCATGTGTAGGAGTTGTTTGAGCCATGTTGTGTTCCTACCATGACATGCCTGCTATTGCTTAGAGTTGTGTCAGGTCTGATTCATCAGGAATGAATTGGAGTGTTATGATATGTTCTGGTGCTGAGAGTTAAGCGTGTGAACACGATTTGGTAAAGGTAGCGGTGAGAGGCCATGTAGGAGTACATGGTGGGTTGTCTCATTGGGACCTTCCTTAAGAACTGAGTTCTGTGTAAGTTGTCCAATGACTAGCTACTACCACACATTGGGCTTCGGGCGCTCCAAGCTCTCTCGGCTTATTAACCGCATTGAACTCTGTCCAGGATGAGCAAATAGTTTCTGGTGTTTGTTGGTAGTGCTATTTTTTCTACCGAGTGGCACCCGTCAGGGTGGGCTCGGGACAGACTAGGCACAGGTGGCACGGTGTACCAAGTGGCACCCGGATGGTGGGCTTGGGAACCCTGCTCACATCGTTTGGGGCCGTGAGCGACACCCCGGCCGGATCTCCTTGCGGATGGAACCCAAATAGGTTAGTCAGGTCATGGCCGACACCCTCGCCAGGCTTCCGCTTGAAGGTTGCCGAGATACATGACGTGTATATGGTGATAAGTGGTGAGAGCGTGTGTGAAGAAGTACACCCCTGCAGGGTTATCATGATCTATTCAAATAGCCGTGTCCTCGGTTATGGACTTCTTGGATGCTTACGTGGTACATAGACAACTTAAAGTGGATACTCTAAAATGCTCAAGACAAGTGTGAGTGCTATGGATGACCTTCTCATAGGAGAGACGGGGATGAATCCATAGTAGTGTATTGATGTGGTGATTAGTGGACTCGTGTGCGCTGCCTCACCTCAAAGAAGTTTCTCATTGTCGTAGAACAGGATAGCCACTGAGTCAAAGTTGGCTTGCTGCAACTAAACCCCACATTACCTTCTTCATACAAATGCATGTATGATAGGAACTGATGTAAGTCTTGCTGAGTACCTTTGTACTCACGTTTGCTTTATTTATGTTTTGCAGGTGAGACGTCTGTCTCACTAGTAGTACCGCTTGGACTTCGACGAGTAGCTTGTTACCTCAGCTACGATCTTGTACTTTGGAGGGACTTGTAGATAGTCAGGCTTCTCGGCCTTTTTATTTTGTACTTGTCTGTACTCAGACATGTAATGCTTCTGTTGCTTGTATACTCTGAATGATGGGTCATGTGACCCCTGTTTGTATTTAATGCTATGTGGCTCTTCTGGGCCTTTATCTATATGAGTTGCGTTTTGTTGTGATGCCATGTTGTACAGCACATACTTGCATGTTATGCGTACATGTGACATGTATTGCTATGTGTGGGATCTGACAATCTAGTTGTTTATCCTTGGCAGCCTCTCTTATGGGGAAATGTAGTCTAGTGCTTCCTTGAGCCATAGTAGTCCGCTACAGCCCGGTTCACCGGAGTCCTGCTAGCCCGGCACTACTGCTCAGAACACTTGACTGTCCGGCATGTGTTCCACTTCGCTCCTATGTCTGTGCCTTCGGGGAAATGTCACGCGGTGACTTCCGGAGTCATGTTATCCCAGTGCTACAGCCCGGATTCATACACTGCTGACCGACATGCTCGATGTGATTCATGTATGCCTGTCTCCATAGGTCTGTGCCGCTTTGGGTTCATGACTAGCCATGTCGGTTCGGGTTCTCTATCATGTGTATGCTAGCGAACCTATCATATACGTGAGCCAAAAGGCGCAAACGGTCCTGGGCCATGGTAAGGCAAGACCCGTGGGGACACCGTGCGTGAGGCCGCAAAGTGATATGAGGTGTTACATGCTAGATCGGTGTGACGTAGAATCGGGGTCCCGACAGCTTTGGTATCAGAGCCTGACTGTCTGTAGGATTACCAACCCAACCTGGTCGAAGTTGAGTCTAGAAATTCTTTAGCTATATAGGGGAATTGATTGTGGAAGGGAACGTAAGGCTCTTTTTAATCCTTATGCCTCATGCCTTCTGATCTGAGTCATCCTACTTTCCTACGGGGTTAAGGAACTAGTCTTTCTCTTCCGTCTATCAGGATCATGTGTTACTACTCCGTAGTCTCTCAGGTTTGGTTGATCTGAGTCATATCCCAGTTTGAGTACCTCCGGTGTAGCCTGTTTAGTAATATCCCAGAACCTTGAGTGATGATGTTGAGTATGGTGCTACCCCGTCTTTCGCAGAATATCTCATTTCGAGCATTTTACTGCCGTTATGCTGCCGGAATTGTCCTAGGAGTTCAAGAGATAGTATTTTTCCTCGTACTATAATCTACATCCTTATGATGATGCTGAATCCATCCTTTGTTTCCTTGGTTGGTTCTTCAGGATGTCGTGAGTTGACCGAAGTTCTGTTGCTCGTAGCCGGAACCCCGGAGATGGTAGGGATGAGGATCCTCCCGACCAGCCTTCGTTGGCAGGGTTCATGTTAGAACAAGCGAGAGTCTAACCGCTTGTTAGCACGTATTGAGGAGAACACCTCCCGTCAGCACAAAGAGTCAGCGTCCATCTATGATTTCATTGGTCTAAAACTACCTACCTTCCATCATTCCATTGAACCACTCGATGCAGATGACTGGCTCCGTAGTATCACACACAGGCTGCGTTCGGCGAACATAGCTGAAAGTGACAGGGTCACCTACGCTGCTTATCATCTAGAAGGTCCTGCTAGTATTTGGTGGCAGAGCTATGAGGCTATGCTTCCAGCTGGCCAGATAACCACCTGGAGAGATTGCACCGAGGCTTTTCACGAGCATCACATTCCTCAGGCTCTCATTGACCACAAGAGAGAAGAGTTCTGTAGTTTCACTCAGAGTAAGATGGCTATTGATGCTTATAGTAGAGAGTTTGAGAACCTCGCCCGCTATGCTACAGAAGAAGTGTCCACAGACGCCAAGAAGCAGGCTAGGTTCCGGAAGGGTCTCAACCCCAAGTTGTGTCGTGATCTCCACTTGCACCATTGCAATACCTTCCAGGCTCTTGTGAACAAGGCCATTAATGCAGAGACAGCTCAGCTCACTTACGAGGAGTCTCGTAAGCACACCCGTGATTTGGTTTCTTCCTCCGGTTCTAGTTCGCAGAAGCGCCGGATTTGGGTTCCGAACTCCGCTCTTCCACCCGGATATTCACCGAGGGCATCTTCTATGGCGCCTCACCCAGTTTAGTCATATGTTCCACCCAGACCTATTGGTAGACCGCTTGTCAATGCGGGCCCATGTCCTACTTCAGGGACTTGCTTCACATGCGGAGAGCCAGGACACTATGCACGTGACTGGTCTCAAACCAACTATGCTCCACCCCAGCCTGAGAAGTCGGTTGGCCGTGGTAAGCCATCACGCAAGATGATTAGTGTCAAGTCAGCTCCCACTGAACGTGGATGTGTGCATCACGTCTCAGCTAAAGACGCTCATGATGATCCGGATGTCGTTCTTGGTACACTCCTTGTCAACTGTCATCCAGCTTCGGTTCTGTTTGATACCGGAGCATCTCATTCCTTCATTTCCGAAAGTTATGCCAGCTTGCATAACATATCCTTTTGTGATATGCCCTCTGCACTAGTAATTCAAACTCCTGGATCCAAATGGCAAACTTCTAATGTAAGCCATGGTAATGAAATCCTTCTCGACAGACTTGTATTCCTTGCATCACTTATAGCCCTCAAGTCTACAGATATTAACATCATCTTGGGTATCGACTGGATGAAAGCTCATTATGCCAAGATTGATTGTTACACTAGGTCTGTTCAGCTCACACATCCATCTGGCAAGATAGTCGCTGTCTCCACCAGAGTTGCAAAGCGTCAGCTCTATTCTCTTAATGCCAACCCTCTTCCAGACCTTGAAGATATCCCGGTAGTCCGTGACTTTCCGGATGTCTTTCCAGAGGAACTGCCAGGCATTCCACCTGATAGAGATGTAGAATTTGTCATAGATCTTATCCCAGGAACCGCTCCAATCTCTAGGAGACCTTACAAGATGGCACCCTTAGAACTAGCCGAGCTTAAGAAACAACTCGATGAATCCTTGCAAAAGGGTTTCATCCATCCTAGTTCTTCTCCCTGGGCTTGCCTCGTCCTCTTCGTCAAGAAGAAGGATGGTACGGACCGGATGGTTGTAGATTATCGTCCCGTTAATTTGGTCACAATAAAGAACAAGTATAGGCTCCCCAGGATCAATGATTTGCATGATCAGCTTGCTGGATCCTCAGTTTTTTCCAAGATGGATTTGAGGTTAGGCTACCACCAAATCAAGATCCGAAATGGGGACATTCCTAAGACGGCTTTTGTCACTCGTTATGGCCAGTATGAGTACACCGTCATGTCCTTCGGTCTAACTAATGCTCCAGCTACATTCTCCCGCTTGATGAACTCGATCTTCATGGAGTACTTAGATAAGTTCGTCGTGGTTTACCTCGATGATATCCTTATTTACTCGAAGAACGAGGAAGAGCATGCCGAACATCTTAGACTTGTGCTAGGAAAACTCAGAGAGCACCGCCTTTCTGCCAAGTTCTCCAAGTGCGAATTTTGGTTGCAAGAAGTGACCTACCTAGGCCACGTGATATCTGGTAAGGGCATTGCCGTCAATCCCGAGAGAGTTCAGGCCGTTCTTGATTGGACTCCGCCTGAAACAGTTAAGCAACTTAGGAGTTTCCTTGGTCTAGCCAGTTATTGTCGTCGCTTCGTTGAGAACTTCTCCAAAGTGGCCAAACCTCTCACGGAACTTCTTAAGAAAGATAAAAAGTTTGAGTGGTCCCCATAGTGTGAGCACAGTTTTCAAGAACTGAAAAGACGCCTGACTTCTGCTCCCATACTTGGGCCACCAGATTTCACTAAGGACTTTGTTATCTACTACGACGCCTCACGACAGGGACTAGGTTGCATTCTTATGCAAGATCGCCATGTGATTGCCTATGCATCTCGACAGTTGCATCCACATGAGGATAATTATCCTACACATGATCTAGAGCTTGCAGCCGTGGTCTATGCACTTAAGACATGGCAACATTACCTTCTCGGTAAAGTTGCGAGATTTACACCGACCACCAAAGTCTCAAGTATATCTTCACCCAACCAGATTTGAACCTTAGGCAAAGACGTTGGTTGGAGTTGATCTCAGGTTACGACTTAGGGATTACTTACAACCCAGGCAAGGGGAATGTCATGGCTGATGCGCTAAGTCGTAAGTCCTATTGCAACAATCTCATGTTGCAGCAGGGCCAACCACTTCTCCATGAGGAATTATGTAAACTTAACCTTCACATTGCTCCTCATGGATTCCTTTCTACCTTGGTGGCAAAACCTACTCTTGTGGATCAGATCATCTCTGCTCAGAAGCAGGATATGGGAATTTGCCGGATCAAGAGAAACATTAACAAAGGAGTTGGTGGTAGTTTCTCTATAGATGATCGTGGTGTTGTTTTCTTTGAGAGTCGCTTGGTGGTTCCCAAGAATCAACATCTTCGACAATTAATCCTTAAGGAGGCGCATGAATCTCCTCTCACAATTCATCCCGTTAGTACTAAGATGTATCAGGACCTACGCCAGAGGTTCTGGTGGACTAGGATGAAGAGAGAAATTGCTCAATTTTTTGCTAACTGTGACGTTTGTCGTCGCGTGAAGGCAGAGCATTAGAGACCTGCTGGCACCCTTCAACCTTTAGCTATTCCTGAGTGGAAATGGGATAAAGTTGGTATGGACTTCATTGCTGGCTTTCCCAGGACTAAGAGAGGGAATAATACTATCTTCGTAGTCATTGATCGTCTTTCCAAAGTGGCTCACTTCCTACCTGTTCGAGAGAGTATCACTGCTAGTCAGCTCGCTGACTTATATATTTCTCGAATAGTGTCACTTCATGGTGTTCCACTAGATATCAATTCAGACCGTGGTAGTCTTTTCACTTCTCATTTCTGGGAGAGTTTCCAAACTTCCATGGGCACCCATCTTTCCTTCAGTACCGCATTCCACCCTTAATCAAGTGGTTAGGTGGAAAGGGTCAACCGAATTCTCGAAGACATGCTTAGGGCTTGTGTTATCTCATTCGGTATGGATTGGGAGAAGTGTCTTCCCTTTGCCGAGTTTGCTTATAACAACAGATACCAATCCCGCCTCAAGAAAGCTCCTTTTGTGGTTCTGTATGGACGAAGATGTCGAACACCTTTGAACTGGTCAGAAACTGGTGAAAGACAATTCTTTGGACCGGATATGATCTAGGAGGCAGAAGAGCAAGTTCGCATCATTCTTGAGAATTTGAAAACAGCCCAATCGCGTCAAAAAAGCCAGTATGACCGTAGTCATAAGGAAGTGGCTTATGAAATTGGCGACAAAGCTTACCTTCGGGTTACCCTTTTGAAGGGTACCCATTGATTCGGTATCAAGGGCAAGTTGGCTCCTCGTTACATTGGTCCCTTTCTCATTCTCGCTAAACGAGGAGAGGTTTCCTACCAGTTGGAACTACCACCACATCTTTCTCGAGTTCATGATGTCTTCCACGTCTCTCAACTCGGGCGTTGCTTCTTGGATCCCATCCGCGGAGTGGACCATGAAACGCTTGATCTCCAAGATAACCTCACTTATCGACAGTACCCTGTCTGCATACTTGATCAAGTAGAGCGTGTCACCCGACGTCATAACATCAAGTTTCTCAAGGTTCAGTGGTCTCATCATTCCGAGAGAGAAGCTACTTGGGAGCATGAAGATCGTCTTCGACTCGAGTACCCCACTTTCTTTCCGCCGAATCCTGAATCTCGGGACGAGATTCTTCCGAGTGGGGGCGAGTTGTCACATCCCTAGTTCTGGTATGACCTAGACTAGCTAGCCATTTGTGCATCATGTTTAAATTCCCTTTAAATTTGAAATGGGGATTTGTGAAACCCTCAGTATCATTTCTGGAAATAATCCAGATAAAAATTTCTCCAAAAAGGTCCAAGAAAATGTTCATGTTACTCTCTGAAAATATTGGTCAGAGGTAAAAATCAAACCAATATTTTAAGGAACTCATAAATATTTATTTTGGACATTTGGAGTTAATCCAGTAATTATTTGCGTTGGATAAATATTTTTATATATATGAAATATTGTCCAATAATTTTGAATTTTGGTGAGGAGTTTTGGAATAATCCCTTAGGCCCTGCAAAAATTGTCAGAATTAAATAAAATGATTTGGTATTTTTGATCAAATCAAAAAAAAATGTTAGAAAATAGAAAACAAAAACAAAATAAAAGACAGAGAGAGAATGACTCACCTGGGCCTTACCTGTGCCGGCCCAACACTATTGGCCCAGGCCAAGTCATCGCCTACCTCCTCCTAGGAGGATGGTGCACGTGTGCCCGACTCGCGCGTGCACGCGCCGGCCACCTCCTGCCGGCCTGCCTCGCCCCCTCGACGGCCTGGACACCTCTGGCGTCGCCACGCTACCCCCCGCCGTCTCTCTCTCGCTCTCTCTCGTCCCCATCCCCTCTGCTCTCTCTCCCTCGCACGCACCGAGTGGCTCCATCGCCGCCGCACACTGTTGCCACGCCCACCGCCACGGCCTCGCCTCCCCGTCGTGCTCAGAACCTCCGCCACATCGCCGGCTACCACCTGGTCGAGCCACGCACCTCCGGACGGCCTCCATCGCCGCCATTGTCTTCGGCACCGGCTGCCCGAGATCGCCGACGACGCTCCGGCCGCACCAGTGCTTCCCCGAGCTCGCTGACGCCTCCGCTAGATCCGCCGTGAGCTCTACTTCGTTTCCCCCTCCTCCCCGTGCTCGTTTGCCCCGTCCAGCTAGCTCAAGCACCGCGCTCGCGAGCTCCTCACCGCCGGCCATGGCGCTGCCGTGGCCAGAGGCTGAGCCAGCCGCTCCCGCGCATGTCACCTTGCTCCTGGTGACACCAGGAGGCTGTAGAGGCCCTCCGTAGCCCCTGCCATGCCCCGTAGCTCGATTCCGCCCGAACCCGTGCTCCGGCCGCCGCCGTGAGCCTCGCTCCGGCCACCCCTCCGGTGCGGGAGAGCACGGGCTACGCCCCGGTGCTCTCCGCCGTCCTTTTGGTCTGGGGTTTAACTACCCACGAGTTGACCTGGGATTTGACTACCCAGGGTCAATGAATGGTGGGGCCTGGCCTTGCTAATGTTTCTGTTAGGATTAGTTTAATATCTAATTAACTCTGTTAACTAACTATGACACTGACGTGTGGACCCCACACGTCAGGTTTGACTTGGTCAGCGCCTTTGACCTGCTGACGCAATGCTGCTGTCATGCTGACGCAATATATCATTTTCTGGTATTAAAATAAATTAGGAAATTCCAGTAAATGATATAAACTTTAAAAATTCATAGAAATTCAACTGTAGATCAGATTGAAATAGATTATATATGAAAAATGATCAGAAAAATTCATCTATCCATCTGTACCATTTTCATGCATGACAAACCAACGTATACATGTTGTATGTATGAAAACACACTTATGGCATATTTAAGAGCTTAATTTAGAGTTGTATTTGAACCCTTGGCTCAAATGGACTTCAACCAAATAAATTCTAGGTGCCTTAACTCAAACAACATCACATATTCATGCCATGATCATGCATCATATTGTTGCATATACTTGTGTTTGATTTTCGACACCGTTCCTTCTCGATAGGTCCTGCTCCAGAAAGTGTTCGGGAGCACCTATCAGTGGAGTAGTGCCCCCCTGTTGATCTACCAGGCAAGCAACCCCCATTGTTCATTCCGATACAATCCTACTCTCTCGCTCCTGCTCTCATTTATTGCATTAGGACAATAATGATTCAACCGCTACTTTATGCTGCGGTAGTTGAACCCATTCCTCTGCATGACCTGTCATTGCCATAGTAAATAGTTAAAACCCAGTAGCATGTGTAGGAGTTGTTTGAGCCATGTTGTGTTCCTACCATGCCATGCCTGCTATTGCTTAGAGTTGTGTCAGGTCTAATTCATCGGGAATGAATTGGAGTGTTATGATATGTTTTGGTGCTGAGAGTTAAGCGTGTGAACACGATTTGGTAAAGGTAGCGGTGAGAGGCCATGTAGGAGTACATGGTGGGTTGTCTCGTTGGGACCGTCCTTAAGAACTGAGTTCTGTGTAAGTTGTCCAATGACTAGCTACTACCACACATTGGGCTCCGAGCGCTCCAAGCTCTCTCGGCTTATTAACCGCCTTGAACTCTGTCCAGGAGTTGCAAATAGTTTCTAGTGTTTGTAGGTAGTGCTATTTTTTCTACCGAGTGGCACCCGGCAGGGTGGGCTCGGGACAGACTAGGTGGCACGGTGTACCAAGTGGCACCCGGATGGTGGGCTTGGGAATCCTGCTCACATCGTTTGGGGCCGTGAGCGACACCCCGGCCGGATCTCCTTGCGGATGGAACCCAAATAGGCGATAAACCTAGACTAGAGTCTTGCATGGTTAGTCAGGTCGTGGCCGACACCCTCGCCAGGCTTCCGCTTGAAGGTTGCCGAGATACATGACGTGTATATGGTGATAAGTGGTGAGAGCGTGTGTGAAGAAGTACACCCCTGCAGGGTTATCATGATCTATTCGAATAGCCGTGTCCTCGGTTATGGACTTCTTGGATGCTTACATGGTACATAGACAACTTAAAGTGGATACTCTAAAATGCTCAAGACAAGTGTGAGTGCTATGGATGGCCTTCTCGTAGGAGAGACGGGGATGAATCCATAGTAGTGTATTGATGTGGTGATTAGTGGACTCGTGTGCGCTGCCTCACCTCAAAGAAGTTTCTCATTGTCGTAGAACAGGATAGCCACTGAGTCAAAGCTGGCTTTCTGCAACTAAACCCCACATTACCTTCTTGATACAAATGCATGTATGATATGAACTGATGTAAGTCTTGCTGAGTACCTTTGTGCTCATGTTTGCTTTATTTATGTTTTGCAGGTGAGACATCTGTCTCACTAGTAGTACCGCTTGGACTTTGACGAGTAGCTTGTTACCTCATCTACGATCTTGTACCTTGGAGGGACTTGTAGATAGTCAGGCTTCTCGGCCTTTTTCTTCCATTGCTTGTATGCTCGGAATGATGGGTCATGTGACCCCTGTTTGTATTTAATGCTATGTGGCTCTTCTGGGCCTTTATCTATATGAGTTGCGTTATGTTGCGATGCCATGTTGTACAGCACATACTTGCATGTTATGCGTACGTGTGACGTGTATTGCTATGTGTTGGATCCGACAATCTAGTTGTTTATACTTGGCAGCCTCTCTTATGGGGAAATGTAGTCTAGTGCTTCCTTGAGCCATAGTAGTCCGCTACAGCCCGGTTCACCGAAGTCCTGCTAGCCCAGCACTACTTCTCAGAACACTTGACTGGCCGGCATGTGTTCCACTTCGTTCCTATGTCTGTCCCTTCAGGGAAATGACACGCGGTGACTTCCGGAGTCCTGTTAGCCCAGTGCTACAGCCCGGATTCATACGCTGCTGACTGACATGCTCGATGTGATTCATGTATGCCTGTCTCCATAGGTCTGTGCCGCTTTAGGTTCACGACTAGCCATGTCGGCCCGGTTTCTCTGTCATATGGATGCTAGCGACACTATCATATACATGAGCCAAAAGGCGCAAACGGTCCCGGGCCATGGTAAGGCGACACCCGTGGGGATACCGTGCGTGAGGCCGCAAAGTGATATGAGGTGTTACATGCTAGATTGGTGTGACGTAGAATCGGGGTCCCGACAGCACGATCCATAGCGGTGGGAAACGGGAATCATACTCGCAGCATTCTAGTCCGGTTCCACACGATGGAGACTCATCCAAGCTGAAGTGGAATAAATCAAGGATAGCGTGTCTCAGCATGTCGTTCATCCAGCGGTGCACACTGAAGACACAACCACACTTCATGAACGGCAGGCCTTCCGTGTTGTGCACGGAAGGTGGCATCCGCTTCAGAATGGGGTACTTGTCCCCAATGAAAAGCGAGTACTCTCCAAGAGTGTTCCTCGACACCCACGCAGCATCATGGGGGTCGAACTCGGCGCAGTTCATCTGGTACACGCGGCATCTCAGATATGGACACATGATGATGTACATAGTCAAGGTCCATGCATAATAATGTTGTGCTCAAATATGGCGGTCAGTAATACTTTGCAGCAAATAGTACTACTCCGGTATAGAGGAAGTAAAAGAACCAGCTTGTTATATATAGCCACTCTTGGCTACATGGATGAGATAGTAAGACATGGAAAAACAAAAATGGTGACAGCTAGTGCGTTCAAGTCTTCAAGGGCCTAGCTAGCTATATGCATCCTCAAAGGTAAAAAGTACTCCTACTAGTATGTAAGTAGAGTACTAGTACAACAATGAAAGAGAAGGCGAGAGGGTTAAAAAATGGAATGCCTGGGTATCTAGTGACGGTCTGATCGTGGTAGATTGTGTGACCATGTTGCACATCAGTGGTACCATGGGTAACCACTGCTAAGGTCACTACTAGGAAAAGGCCTACTAGTGGCGCACCAGTTTTGCCTACTAATGGCGCACTACTGGTGCGCCACTAGTACCACGCCACTAGTATTTTTTACTAATGGCGCACCACTGGGATACTAATGGCGCACCTGTAGTGCGCCATTAGTATGCCTAGAGGTGCGCCATTACTATCTGACTTAGTAATGGCGCGCCACATAGAAGTGCGCCATTAGTAATAAAAAAATTCAAATTTAAAAAAAAATCAATTTTTTTTCTTAATCTCGGGTCACTATGGCTTAAGCTCGGGTCAATATGCTTAATCTCAGGTAAAATCACACGCCGTGGTTAAACTTCCCAAAAGGTCACCCATCCTCACACTACTCCAGCCCAAGCATGCTTAACTTCAGAGCTCTATCCAACCACAACACCAGTCACTTCACAGGCACTTGTTGATATATCTAGCATATCAATCCTATTAAACCTTGTTGATGTTTAGGACTTTGTTCATGTTCATGAGGTGTGATGAAATTTTTAAAAAATATTTCAAACTTCCATTCATATTACGTATCATATTTTGAAAAAAATCCTGAAAAATCCAGTAAGTTTGAATTTTTTTGAATTTTTTTGCCTCCAGATCTTAAAAGCCCCGTAACTTTTTTCTGTTAGGTTTTTGAGGATTTTGAAAATGTTTAACGGCGTTTCCCCAATTAAATTCGGATGTAACTTTTCGAGTAGATAATTTTTCATATAGAAAACTTTTTAATCCGAGTTCGTACGCAAAAGTTATGCCCATTTTACAAATTCCAGAGAGATTTTGCAAATAAAGTCGAAATTCATATTTGTAAATTTTCCCAACAGCTAGACCACATATCACATGGAAAACTTATTTTTTTTTTTTGACATTTTCATCATTTTCTTTTATTTATTTTTTAAAACTGAAAAGGCGGTCCACAGGGGGGCAGGGGGGTGCATGCGAGGAAATTTCTGGGCCAAGTTAGTAATGGCGCACCGTGGGAGTGGTGCGCCATTACTAGTTCAACTAGTAATGGCGCACCACTCCCACGGTGCGCCATTACTAGTTTTCAAAAAATATAAAAAAAATTGAAAAAAATTTATTAGTGGCGCACCGTGGATGTGGTGCACCATTACTAGTTTAACTAGTAATGGCGCACTATCCCCTGGTGCGCCATTACTAGTTTTGAAAAAAAAATTGAAAAAAAATTTGAATTTTTTTTATTAATGGCGCACCGTGGATGTGGTAACAAGATTTTTTTTTTCAAAACTAGTAGTGGCGCACCGTGGATGTGGTGCGCCATTACTAGTTTAACTAGTAATGGCGCACCACATCCACGGTGCGCCACTACTAGTTTTGAAAAAAAATAAAAAAATCTTGTTACTAATGGCGCACCGTGGATGTGGTGCGCCATTAGTATTTGGACACTAATGGCGCACCAACACATGGTGCGCCATTAGTATATAGTAGTGGCGTAGCACATGTCTGGTGCGCCATTAGTGTCAATTTCATCTATAGCTCTTTTCCTAGTAGTGGATAGTTGATCCCAATATGCCAAAGTCAGCTACAAGGTTCCAGGTTTGACCGAATTCTAGATGCAAATGCACATCCAGGATCGGCGATCTTATTTCCATCGCGGGATGACTGGTCCCTGAAAAATCATGGAGTACTGTTAGGGATGAAAATGATGGTTTGTGCATTCCATTTGTAATCTCCCGTACCGTAGGATGGCAACCAGATGAAACAAGTCCCTTGGATTGTCACCGCAAAGATGCGGCCTAGATGGCGCACGGCGTCTTCAAACATGTAGGGGTACAAATCTGCCGCCACCAACATGCGCCAGCCTCTATCGTTACTGCCTCTTGCATTGATGGCAATCCTTATGTCGAACACCGCGATGAGATAGTAATCATGGTAGCCGCATCGATTTGTCAGCGGGTCCGCAATTGCTATCTTCTTCAATCTCATGTAGGCACCATCATCCGTATTCAAGCCCAGCCAGTCTGGAAGGCCGATCCCAATGGTGGAGAAGGGGTCTACCCGAAAGGACGCACTACTGTGGATGTTGTGCATAATGATGGTGGTATCCGGCCGGAGGTATGCAAGCCAATCTTCATTGGCACTGACCCAAACCTATATATAAGACGGTGGGGAGCGGAGAAATTACTGGATGGAAATGGAATAACTAAGTACTACATGATCAAACTCCATTACTGACCTGCTCATCGGACAAAATCCGACTACCTCTCAACGTCGGCAACTCTAGGGGAGTCAACGTGCAATCATGGCTAGGGAGCGGTGGACTATTCGAAGGATTGTCCCATAGAAGAACTTTCTCCTTGAGGACGCATGGAAGACCAACAAGCATGGCCTTTTCCCAAGCCTTTTTAAGCACCATCTTGAAAAAGTTGGTGCAGGAAGTAACGAGTCTTGCGGTGGTGAGGATGTCAGAGTGGCGTGCGATTTCTCCCAAAGGATCGTCGTCCAAGGTCTCCCAACCCCGACGAGGAGGAGAACCGCCTGGCGAATCCATGGGAGCAAGGACGAACTGCCTTCTCTTCGGGGGGAGGGGAATTGGCGAGGAGTAGATAAGAGCGTAGTAACCGCAGGGCCTCGTCCCTTCCAACTGTAGATCATTCCTTAGCGAAGGGGTGAGGCTATTATTTACTACTAGTACTAGAATTATGGGATGTTATGGGATTGCATTATACTGTAAATAATAGCACTAGTAAGAAATTTTTGGCACTAGCTAGTATTTTTTGGCGTGGATTGAGAAATTTTGGGTACGTTTTTGCTATTTTTGTACACGCCAACTAGTGTCAAAAAACGTCTTACATTATGTGACGGAGGAGTATGTACTCGTACTGTAGCAGTACTAGTACTACTTTCTCAACTAGTAGTGCAATGTACTGTACTTCTAGTATAGTGCACCAATTTTGAACTCTTGAATCTCAGGGCCAAGGAGCTACAGTTGTGGAGTGTACTACGTAGTGTTCTCTAGAACCATCACTGTACTATGAATGCAGGGAAAGTACACCTGCATAGTGGCCTAGTGGGTACTCTCGGTGCCCTATTCAGTCGCTCCTCTCACGTAGCTGGCCTACTCAGCCACTCCTCTCACGCACACACTAGCAGCATGTTTATCAGCGACGGTTATTGCGGGGGCAGAACATTTGAGTTATTTGATACAGCCAGACTTAGGCTTTTCGCTTCCATTTGTGGAGGTGTAATGGATCTCGTCGAACTTTGTTAGTATTTAGTTCTTTATGAATGAGATGAAGCAAAGCTTTTCCCTCTGTTTCAAAAAAACACGTCAATAGGAATTTCTTTTATAGTAGAGCCGATAATGGAGTGAAGTCCATGCGTGCAACGCCACAAGCTACAGAGTAGTTGTAGAGCACTTTACGTACAGAGCCATATTGCATAGTTGCCAATGCCCTGCCAGGCTTTTCCGGCTCCTCGGGCTTAATTGGGAGGCGCTAGTTTAAATATGCTACTAGCTGATGAGGAAGCTCCAAGCGAGGTGCGGCTAGGGCGAGCACGCGAGCCACGAGATGCTGGGAAGGATAACCCATTCACATTGTTAGGCTATCCAATGCATCCAGATTGTGGTGCCGCATGTCCATTTGACTTCAAAACTCAAACTACCCGTGTAAAATATTGGCTCGTAGCGAAGTTACTATTTTAAAAGAAGGCCGCCGTGCATTCGGCCGGGATCGAACCCACAAAACGAGGTATACACTTCCGCGGCCACTAGTAGTACTCGTTGGAGTACAATGCAACCTAGAATCGCCTTTTGTCGCTAGTAGTACATTGTTCCTTACAAGAAACCCCTAATAATGCAAGAAACCACTAATAATGCCCAGGAACTACTACCACTTGCATACGTGGTAGACTTAAAATAAGACTAGCTTATCAACCATTGTACATGCTCTTACCAACCAGCCCTACCAAGAAACGACTACTCTACAAAGTGATGTTGTAGGAATGTTTCAACCCAATGGCCCTATTTGGATACATTTGTTGTCAATCTAACCCTGCCATCCAAACACCACTTTGGTAAGAGTTAGTTCAGGGTTAGAATCTAACCTCTGACTTAGAGTATCCAAATAGGGCCCATGTCGCCCATTAAGTCAACGCCTTCTATTCGACCGGGCTTCATGACTTGTGGGACCTACATGTCAGTCTGCACAAAAATCCCCGAGTGACCTCCTACCTCCGGCCCGTCCACCTAGTCATCCTCGGCCATGGGACGCAGCTACCGCCACTGGCAGAAGGCGAGATCAAAACCGCTGGCGGTGCGGACTCCATCTTGCGGCAGCCCGGATGCCAGCTCCGTCCAACGCTCGCGGCCGCTAGCTAGCCAAGATAGCTCTGTCCAGCTCCTTGTCTGCAAGGTTTGCTAGCTAGATTGGCACAGCGGTGCGGCGGCTTGCTCGCGCACGCCGTGCTAAGGCCAGCCATCTGGCTCGAGCGAAGGCCAGCGCGGTAGCTTGCTCACTCGTGAGTCATGCTCGGGCCAGCCTGCCAACCCGTATGGAGGCCAGCGCGGCGTCCGGCCCGTCCGGCGGAGCGGCATCCAACTCGATCATCACCGGCGCCACCGACGAACATGCATCAGTACTGTTTGAAGTAATGTTCAGAAAAAATAATGATTTGAGGGGGAATAACAGGATAGAAGGTCAGATGTGGGTCCCTCGAGTCAATGATCAAACAAAATGTGTTGGTTTAAGCTGCCTCGTTACCACGGACCTGTGGCCAACCTTGTCATAAATGGGTTTAAACTAACCTAATCGGTAGGTAGTAGTTTTTGGCATGGATTAAGAAATTTTGGGTATGTTTTTGCTATTTTTTGTATAATATATTCTTCCTAGGGCTGGTTGAAAGTGGTAGTTTTTTGTTAAATACTCTACAAATTGTAAGTGGGAGTGAAAGTAAAGCTTTGTAACCCAATAAGCAAGTCTAGTTACATAGTGCATATGTGTACATGATTGAAAGTAAATATCAACCATGAGTGACTAATATCTTGATGGAAAACTCAAAACTATGGAACACTAGGGAAAACATTTGCATGGTTGGAAATACTAGCAATTTTCATGTGCATTGTAACGAATCATAATTAGAATAATACTTATTCACAAACTTGATACAAAACACTCTAATTTAGATATACATATATCACTAGAGATATATTATGTTTCAATTAGAATATATTCCTTGGGCTGTTCTGGTGAGGTCAGGGAGGGATGTGGTTGGTTTTAAGATACTAATTATGGGTTTTTCTGAAAACTGGTAGACAAGTGGGATGTTTGTGAGAAAAGGCAACAACTTACCTCACAGTCATTAGATGTAGATCTAATGGTCACAAACGAAGGAAGGTAGACACACCATCATCACCAGCTTAGTCTTCTATAGGAGTACTAGCAAGATTCGTGCATTGCACGGAACATCAAGATGCATTTTTTATGGAAACACTCATTGTGATTGACCTATGCGGGAGTAATCCCATGTGTAAAAACTAATTATATCTCAAAAAATAGGATGTAAGGTGAAGAGGAGTGGGGCGTGGTGGTGATTGGTGATTGGACTGAGCGGAGGCATGGGGATTGACGATGCCGGCAGCAGCCACCAGGCCAGTTTGTTCTAGAGGCTTCCTTTCTTAATTGCTCAACAATGAGGTTGTTGGAGATAAGGATGAATGAGGGAAGGCCTTGTCTGCAAATGTGGAGAGGGGTGCAGGTATCTTTTAGTTTAATTTCCATCAGTCAGATATAGATCGGACGGTCTATATTGCAAGATGGCATGCGTACCATCATCACCAACTCGGTTTTTTATAAGAGAAGAAATATAAGTATGGAGATAGAAACATATTATCGATACTTGTTTCCGTAAACTAGCATCTACATTCTATTCAATGCCTCAGCATGTGAGGCCTTAGCACAATGACTTCTCGGCTGTGTAAAACAAAGGTTTTCCCGTCGCCGATAAGGAGGGTGTGACAGCGGCGCACTTTTTGGCTTTCTCTAGTCCTAGTAGTCATACTAGGTGGTCTAAGCACGTGTAGATTTATTCTTTTTCATGTCTCATGTTCGCCATATTGCCACGACTGTTGATGAATAGACGGTAAGTTATTCACGGGGAAACCCTTGTTGAGCGTGTTTGTGAGAGAGAGATAGAGACAGTGTGTGTGTGTGTGTGATATGTCTAGAGACTAAGGCAATGATAACAGATTCTTTGTGTCTATGTGTGTGGAGGATAGAGAGAGACATGTACATGGGGCATTGTGTTGTCTAACATGGAGACACATATACATAATTAGAGAGTGATTGTGCGAGATACACATGCCGACATGGGGAGAGATGAGGATCCAGATTAATGGGTGTTTGTGCGTGTATGTGTCTATTTGTGCGCGTGTTTGTGTGTGAGAGGGAGTGTGTGTATGTGGAGTAGAGAGACCACTAATGATGTAAACCTAGTATAAGGGAATGGGGAATGGTGTGACATGTGTAGTAGCGGGATAGCATGGGTGCGGGCGGGGGGAGCAGACTATTTGGAAGAGACATCGATTGTGTGAAGGAGAGGGGTATGAGAGCGAGCGAGAGAGAGAGAGCTAGCGACAGAGAGAGAGAGAGAGAGAAAGAGAGGGGGTGTTTGTGTCCATAAATGGCGTATAGATAGGGAGATAATGTTGATGTTGTTTGAAATTGGCCTATGTACGGAGACGCAAGGGAAGCGGGTCATCGTGTGTGTGATAGGGACTTCATGAGAGATCTATAATAGATGGTGTAGAGAACAATGTGCGAGATCAAGAATGATGATACATTAGGGAGCTATGGAAAGAGTCACGACATATATGTATACAGGGAGGAGCTGGGGCGGGTCCGCATGTGGGAGATAGAAAGAGGAGAGTGGTGCACAAGGAGACAAAGTGTGCTTGTTTTGCAGTGGGGGTGGTGTGTGAGGTGAGTGCGCGAGAACCACATAACTAGGGAGATAGACGTTTGGGGGCGAAGTTTTGTGTATATGGGAAAGATACACTCTACATAGTGCGTGTGCTTGGGAATGAGAGATGCTGGGAGACCTAGCTAGAGAGTTGGGGAAGATATGTGTGCATGCCCAAGAGGTAAAGTGATAGAGACCTATATTGGGGTCCGGAGTTTAGAAGAGAGAGGGGTGTTAATTTGCTCGTGTGTTGGTGTTTGGGGGATAGAACGACTTCTCTGTGTATGGTGGGGCGACACGGGGGGGGGGGGGGGGGGGGGGGTTGGCTTCAGATAAAGAATGAGGTGTCTATATTTGAGGGACTTTAGCGTAATTGAGATATACATGGTCAATAGTGTGTGCACTCAAGGTTGATCTATTTATTTCACAGTTTGGACTATGAGATAATGATACTTTTGAACATGCGTGATATACTTTGATGTACCAGAATTACAAACCTAAGATTGGAACTTTGGAATTCGACTCCGTCATTAGCTTTTGTAATTCATTTAAACGGAGGTACATTTTAAGCCAGGATTTCGTGATTTCAAATTCATATATCAAACCTAGAGATATACACATACGAGCATGTTCAAACTTTATAATCATCCACATTATTCATACACTGTCAGGACCCCGATTCTAAGTCACATCGATCTAGCCGGTAACACCTCATATCACTTTGCGGCCTCACGCACGGTATTCCCACGGGTGTCGCCTTACCATGGCCCGGGACCATTTGCGCCTTTTGGCTCACGTATATGATAGTGTCGCTAGCATCCATATGACAGAGAACCCGGGCCGACATGACTAGTCGTGAACCCAAAGTGGCACTAACTTACGGGGACAGGCATACATGAATCAACATCGATCATGTCGGTCAGCAGCATGCGAATCCGGGCTGTAGCACTGGGCTAACAGGACTCCGGTGAACCGGGCTGTAGCAGGCTAGGCAGGACTCCGGATGTCACCGCGTGACATTTCCCCAAGGGGACCGACATAGGAACGAAGTGAATCACATGCCGGCTAGTCAAGTGTTCGGGAGCAGTAGTGCTGGGCTAGCAGGACTCCGGTGAACCGGGATGTAGCAGACTACTATGGCTCATGGAAGCACAAGACTACATTTCCCCATAAGAGAGGCTACCAAGGATGAACAACTAGGTTGTCGGATCCCACACATACCAAGCATTTCAATCATACACACAATATGCTCGATATGTGTAAATACAACATGGCATCACAACATAACTCTATGACTCAAGTATTTATTCATTAGACTCCGAGGAGGCAAGTATTATAAACATGGGTCTCATGACCCAACATACAGAGCATACAAGAGACAAGCACATGAGTAAGCTTAACTTGTCTGAGTACAGACAACTACAAATGAAGAAGGCTCAGAAGCCTGACTAACTACAAGACCCTCCCAAGGGTACAAGAACGTAGCTGAGGTAACAAGCTAAACATCGAAGTCCACGTGGAACTACTAGCGAGACTGAAGTCTCTCTGCAAAACATAAATTAAGCAAACGTGAGTACAAATGTACCCAACAAGACTTACATCAGAACTAACTACATATGCATCTGTATCAACAAAGGGGTAGTGGAGTTTAACTGCAGCAAGCCAGCTTTGACTCGGTGGCTATCCTGAACTACGACTGCAAGTAACTCTTCTGAGGTGGCACACACGAGTCCACATATTCACCATATCAATACATCACTATGGATCTGCTCGCATCTCCCTACGAGAACGCCATCCATAGCACTCACACTTATCTTGCGCATTTTAGAGTATCCACTTTCACTTGTCTATGAACTATGCAAGGGGTCCAAGTTTCCATATCCGAGGAATCCGGCTATTCGAATAGATAATGATAACCCTGCAGGGGTGTACTTCTTCACACACGCTCTCGCCACTTACCACCATGTACACATCGTGTATCTCGGCAACCTTCAAGCGGAAGCCTGGCGAGGGAGTTGGCCACGACCTGACTAACCAACAAGTCTCTAGTCCAGGTTTATCGCCTATTCGGGTTCCATCCGCAAGGAGATCCGACTGGGGTGTCGCTCACGGCCCCAAACGATGTGTGCAGGGTTCCCAAGCCCACCATCGGGTGCCACTTGGTACACCGTGCCACTGTGCCTAGTTTGTCCCAAGCCCACCTGTACCAGGTGCCACTTGGTAGACTACTAACACTACCTACAAACACCAAAAACTAGTTGCAACTCCTGGTCAGAGATCAGGTTGATTAATAAGTCGAGAGAGCTTGGAGCGCCCAGAGCCCAATGTGTGGTAGTAACTGTTCATGAATCACAAACACAGAACTCAGTTCCTGAGGATGGATGCAATGAGACAACCCACCATGTACTCCTACATGGCCTCTCACCACTACCTTTACCAAATCGTGTTCACACACTTCGCTCTCAACAGTAGGACATGTTCACCACATTCCAATTCATCCCCGATGAATCGGACCTGACTCAACCCTAAGCAGTAGCGGGCATGACAACAAGCGTGGATGAGTAGGCACATCAGGGCTCAAACAATTCCTACTCATGCTAGTGGGTTTCATCTATTTACTGTGGCAATGACAGGTCATGCAGGGGAAAGGGGTTCAACTACCACAACATGTAATAGTTGAAATGTTGTTGTCCTAATGCAGTAAAAGAGAGCAGGAGAGAGAGAGAGTGGGATTGTATCGGAATGAACAAGGGGGTTTTGCTTGCCTGGCACTTCTGAAGATAGTATAGCTCTTCATCGGTGTCATCGAATTCATCGTTGGATCAACGTCTACTGAGGGGGGACAAACACCGGCAACTGAGAAAGAACACAATCAACACATGACGATACGCAAAAATATGATGCATGCTATGACATGGCAATATGAATGTGTTTTGGGCTCATGCAAACTAGAATATATTGAAATGAGTCCATTTGAACCAAAGATTCAAATGCAAACCCATTTTATGAAGTCATATTATTGCATTAACTTGATTCACCTAAACAACAAGGTTAAAGTGTTCTAACATGCATGAAACTAGTACAGATGGAAAGATTGGATTTTTCTGTTCATTTTTCATATATAATTTATTTCATTCTGAGCTACGGTTGATTTAATATGATTTTTAGAAGTTTAAAACATTTTCTGGAATTTCCTGTGAAAGAAAAAAAATCCAAAAAAGAGTTATTGCGTCAACATGACGTCAGGGTCACGTCAGCAGGTCAAAGGCGCCAGCCCAGGTCAAACCTGACGGCTGGGACCCACATGTCAGTGTAACAACTAACTAACAGAGTAGTTAGTGTTACATTAGTACTAATCTAGGTTAATTAGGGCCTCGGCCCACTGGCCAGTGTCTAAACTAACTGTCAGGGTTAATTAGCACTAATCTAAATCTAACTAAAGATTAACAAAGACGGGCCCGCACGTCAGTGACACAAGGACTAAACCCGGTCAAACCCAATGTTGACTGGGTTTGACCCTGTAGTAGGGCCCGCTGTCAGTGGCTATTAGGGTTGCTTAGGTGGCGGGGTTAGTGTCTAATGACGGCCACGTCGACACTCGCCGAAGCATGGCTGGTGACGACCACAGCCGATGGCGGAGGCACGCTGGAATCGCTGCTCTGGTGTCCATTTGATGCGCGGATGGGTGCCGAGGGTGGCTGGCGCTCGCGCGCATCTAACGGAGCAGGTGGGAGGCCGTGGGGTGGACGGAGCTCGCTGCGGCGCCGGAGTTGGGGTGAGTGTGGGGTTGCGGCTGCAGCGCTTGAGCGAGCAAATAGAGTGGCTAGGCGGCCTCCTGGAGGCGCCAGGAGCATGTCAGTTCCCCTGGAGTGAGCAGGAGAGGCTCTGGAGCGCGGGCTCGCCGGCCATGCCGGATGGCGGCCTTGGTTTCACAGGCGATGAGGCTAGAGGAAGAAATCGAGCAGGGGAGGATGGGGGAAACGACCAGTAGCTCACAGCATGTCGCCTGAAGTACTCGTCAGCTTGAGGGTGGCTCTGGAAACGACGGAGTGGAGATGGCGATCGACGGTGCTGGAGCTTGAAGATGATGTCGATGGCAGCGATACAGCGCGTCTCCGGTTGCTTGGCTCGTCGAGGAGGCATAGATGATGGAGGCGGAGCCCATGGGGACGTCAAAGGGCGAGGGGGTGGCGGTGGCTGTGACTACGTCGAACGGTGGCGATGGCGGTTCTCGGTCTCGCTTGGGGCCGAGAGATAGAGGAGGGGAGGAGCTCCAGGGAGAGAGTGGAAAGTGACAGGGGACCGAGGAGGGTCGCGTGGCGATGCTAGAAGGGCCGAGGCGTCGCGGTGGAAGCAGGAGGTGGCGTGCGCGCGTCGGGCACGCGCTCGCGTCCTCCTGGAGCGAGGTGGACGACGACTGGCAGCACCAGGTGGGCTGGGTCGGCTAGCTACAGTAGCAGGCCGCTAAGGTAAGCTAAGGTAGAAGCCCAGGTGGTTTTCTCTCTCTCTCCCTCCTTTTCTAATTCTTTATGTTTTCTATTTTTCTGTAACTCTGTTTTGATTTGATTTTTAACCCAAATCATTTTTTGAGCTTCTGTAAATTGTTGTATGGACTAGTGACATTAATATAAAGCCCCACAACAATTTCCAGAATTATTGGATCATATTTGAAATATATCAAATATAAATCCGATGCAAATAAATATTGAATTAATTCCAAATGCCCAAAATAAATATTTATGAGCTCCTGAAAATATTGGTTTGAATTTTAGTTCTGGCCAATATTTTCAAAGAGAAACATGAACATTTTCTTGGACCCATTCGAAATGATTTCAATGTTGATTATTTCTGAAGTGACTTCTGAGGGTTTCAACTAACCTCAATTTAACTTTCAGAATTTAGACATGATGCATGATGCTCTCAAATGCAACTAATTACAAACAAATTCTAGGGTTGTGACAACATACACATTTTTGCTTTTGTCATCATATTTAGGATAAACACATTTGGAATTTCATTTGAATTGGAACATATGATGGTATTTGCTTGTAGTAGCTCAATGATCGATATTTGAATTGAATGGACAATCTAAGTTTCGAGTTGGAGACATTGATTTTCAAAACTTGCACTTTTTTGCGTGCAAAACAAACAAATTCTCGGCCATGATATCATAGTCGGCCGTACAAGAGCAGAATATAATTTCAGGCACCAAAAACTTTCAAACTTCCCGCTCACATCGAAATATCCCGTGCCCGAAAGTTTAGCCCTACGATATTCCTGTCTTACTCCTGCCACATGAACGAACAAGGGCTGCTTTGGTAACTCCATTGTTTTCCCCTCTTTGCCTCCAACATTCTTCCCCAGAGCCCCTCCCCTTCCCCTCCCCGACCCCCCCCCAACCACGGCAAGCCGCCGAATCTAGCCCTCTGCCGCAGCGGTGAACCTCACACCCCAACAGATCGACCTTCCGCACCTTGGAACCCCCAACTGGCAACTCACCACTTCACCGGAGCCGCTTCAGCGACTGGCTTGTACACCGTTCCAGATCTCCTTGACCGCCATCATGGTCCAGTGCACCGAATCTGCTTAACCGGCGCCCTTGTCCACCACGGTGTAGGCCATTCACTGACTCCCTTGTCCGTCCCTTCGCCGGCCCTTCATACAGGCCCTCGTCTGCCGCAACAGATCCGCCTCACCGGAAGCACTGTACAACACGCCCGCCGAAGCCTTCGTCCACTGCACTGGACCCGCTCCACGGACGCCATATTCAACTCCACCGGCCCTAGTTTACCGACGCCACAGCCTCATCAGGTTATTTCGATCTGTACTCCTTCGGTTTTTCTCTTTATCATGCAACTGTTCACTTACCACAGATGAGCTTTCTTGTATGTTGATAGGCGCCGCAACCGTAGCACCGGAGCCGCTTTAGCGATGGCAACAGCCGACCCAAACTCAACCGCAACACAAGCACCATTGATGATCCTTAGCTATCAAGTATGCCAACGATACCCATACGCCGCCGAGAATCAGGTACTATTATCCGACGGCCGGCGCATACGTTCACTTTCTTAGCATAAGCACCGCACCTTTGAATTTCTTCAGGGCATCATTCAGTTTTTCATGAGACGTGTTATTCTGCTTGCACCTGTAGGGAAATACTTCTGGCAATGAACATGTTACATGTGCTAAATTACATACCAGTGCACATATAGTTAATATGCTTTAGTTTTGTCCTAAGTATTACTGTACTTCCTAGATATCACTACCTACAATTTTACTTCTTGCATGCTATATTTATGATAATGGTGTTGTTCTGATGCCACCTATTGGTTACATCAGACTCCTTCATGTTCTATATGCTTAATTACACATCAGCAAACTAGCATGTGGTTCCGCTGGTTTTTGTTCGTTTTACCCAACATTTTCTGATGCTAGGTATTACATCACTACTATGAGCCTCTGTTCATTACTTTTTTGTGTGTTCTTGATCTTCCCAAGCTGCATGATTAATATGATGCTTCTATTAATTATGGAGCTGCCAACCCCATCAAGCAAAATATTTGTTCTTTTGGGGCTGGCACCTCGAACAAGCATAAAATAGAGGGAAACAGATATATTGTTGTGTATGCACACACCCTTCTTTCATTAGTTTAGATGAACCATTGATGATCAATTAATTTTACCTAAATAGAGGGTGTAGAATAAACTACAACAAGTAGATTTGCAACCATGGGATGATGATGATATCTTCAAAGAATATTGCAATAGCAGCGAGGCTTCACAGCAACATATGGTAAGCCAGTGTGTTTTAGTACATGTGAAATGTAATGCGTGTGGGCTGCTTTCTTGGCTTGTACCCTCAACCTATAATCCTACAGAATAACAAATAGTTCAGTTGTATGCTTTGTTGTATTGCTTGATTCCAATGCTTGTTTGTTACTTGTTACGCTATACCTGAGTTGGCCAATATGTCAGCAGTGCCTGCTGTACTATCATAAAGAAATGCATGCCTAGTTCATTTGAGTCCTTAACTTTCCTCTGAACTTCATCACAAGACTGTCTTCGTGGTTTATATGAGGCCACACTGTTAAGTGCTTTCTCAGATTGTTTCAACTACTTAGATGCCTTGGCAATTTAAATATAGCGGTGGTACACTCCCTTTCAACTAGGGATGTCAACTGGGTCCCGTTTAATCCCGATTAAAGTCCACTAGTGGTATGATAGTTCAAAAGAGTTTTTATTTTTTGAGGACAATGAACCAGGAATATAGTAAAAACCAACTAGATGGGACTGGCGGATGTCGTTTATTTGCCACTTACATCCCTAGTTTCATCTTGCCATTTTA
Source organism: Triticum aestivum (assembly GCF_018294505.1). NCBI lineage: Eukaryota > Viridiplantae > Streptophyta > Magnoliopsida > Poales > Poaceae > Triticum > Triticum aestivum. Next base: position 413,904,818 of record NC_057803.1, on the reverse strand, counting down.
ATTTCTTTTCAGTTGATGCTACTTTGAACCATTTAAATATAGCTTGCCATGCTCAGCAATAATTCGTATGTAGTTTACAATGTAAGCTTACTGCCTGGATCATGCGATAACTATCTCTTACTTATGTCCAGTGGAAACCTTTTAGGATGGCGTTCACACTAGGACACAATGTACAACCCCAGAATCTATTTGTGGAAGCAGTGCACCATCCATGTTACCAGATGGTAGAAGTTCAGAGGTAACACCGCCGGAGAGCCGTGTGAGCAAAGATATTATAGTTCTTGAGGCTCTACTAGAGGCAGAAAGAGATGGTGTGGCTGCCATGAATGAGGTAATCTCAATCTTGAAGCTGGAAATTATGCAATTAGCTGCATGCATTATGCAAGCAACCCAAGAAGTGGAGGAAGTAAGAATGTTGCATTTGAAGACGGAGGAGGTACTGCTGCATCTGCTATCTGAAGCCCATGGTAATCCTAGTTCTTCTTTAGATAGCAGTTGAAATTGTCATTAGATTATTGTACTTGCATGTTGTGTCATGTCTCTGAATGGATTATGTTGTAAGACCCCCTATGTTGTCCATGTGTTGTAATGATCCAAATTTTTTAGGCAAGGTAATCCTCAGTACTTGTATGATTGACATAAGGTGAATTGTTTTTCGTGTGAGCATATTGTATTGGCTGAAATAACTGTTTGACTCAAAGTCTATCCAACCTACTGAATGCAAAGATCACGACATTTCTAAATCATAATCATATATAAAGGTGGAATAAATCTTTGTTGTGGTTTTATAGAAATAAATAACAAAACGTAGAATTATTTGTGGATATTCGTAATTGAATAAAATTTGGATTTGGATTTAGCTGCCAGGGCCCAGGCAAAACGTGAATGCTAATTCTCCCATGTTTTGAATGAAGCGGCTAAACACCCACTATTATTTGTGGACAGCCCGAAGCAAGTGTTTGCAAGATGGAAATTACTGTCTACCCCTGACACTTGACATCCTTATCGACCAGACTTACACTGCTGTCGATAAGGGTAGACTAGTAACTTCAATCAGACGCGACACGACGGCCTTTGAGCCCATTCATACACGGTGGGCACCAAACATGGGCGGCAAAACACATTTGATTCAAGCTCGTCCGAAAGACATGTGTCTCTCCCTCCGTTTCCCCATTCATCCACGGTGGGCGGCAAAACAAACACTCCTCATCCGAAATCGATGTAGGTTAATATTTTAAATAGGGGCAGATGTGTAACTTCCCTCAGACGTGACACAACCACCTTACCTGTCAGCCCCGTTCATACAACATGGGCGCCAAGCGTGGGCGGCAAAACACCATCTCCTCGCCCAAAATCGTTACAGGCAAATATTTGGGAGATGCCAGATTACTGTCCTATCCCCAACCGACGTGATGTCTGAAATTTTAAACGGGGGATAAGTCCGTAACTTTCCCACATTTCCGACAAGCGTGTCCGAAAGTTTGAGATCCCCCTCCCCCTCCATTTCCCAATTCATAAACCGTCGGTGCCACGACAACCTCCCCACTGCGGCTAGACTCCTCCGTCCGCCACCCCATCCTCCACCGTGCCGGAGCCGCTACCCCTACCCTGTCGTCCACTGCAAGAGATGGACGTCTCTCATCCACGACGTCGGACCAGGATCCTTTCATCGCGTCGTCTCGCTTCATCAGCACCGTCGTCCACTTTGCCGTTGCCGCTCCTACGACTGCCTCGTCTACGGCAACATGATTTATCCCCCAACCCGGCCGTCTGCCATCTAAAGTCTTCTTCCCCGCCGCCGACAGCCATCACACCCGCAGCACCCACAACGTATCAGCAGGGGCCTACACGGCGTCGCAAGGGAGGTGGTACTCTTCCATATGTGCTTAAGTTATTGATCTCCCCTAGAAAATAGATCTTAAATTGTTTACTGTACTTTTCTTGTCCGTAACAAATCATAGTGGCTAGTTGAATGCAAACATTGGTTGCGAAGCAGCTTTGTCCGGTTTGCACCTTCAGATCCGCCATGTCACGGTCACTATACTTGTAAAGCTTATGGTCTCCCCCCTTTATATTCACTACCATCATCATAGGTGCTTCACTGCTTCGTTATGTGCTAGCACTGCTCCTCAAGACCTCAACCCATGAAGCGAAACAACATGCCACTCATAATTCCAAAGCTTATGTGTTGAAATACGAATCTGATATGATGCTCATATTATTAAAACAGAGAATGTTTAATTGGTCACCTAATGTTTCTATATTCATTTCGAAAAGCATGCGTGCCACCCACTGGTCCAGCTAGTTCCACTTTCCCGATTTTACTCTTGATGCTTAGGGTTTTCCCCTTTTATCTACTCTACTATGATCTGCGTAGGTGCTTTCTGTCATACTAGCATTACTCCACCCTTCAAGCTAAACAACACAACACTCAAAATTTGAAAGCATAGTTGTTCAAATATGATTCTTATATGATACTAATATTAGTTAGCAGACACATTTAATTGGTTAGCTAAATGTCCCACTTGAGTTTCAAAATGCATGTCGCGACATATAGATATATAGCAGAATTGCATTTCTTTGTCACTTGTTGACTGTACTTTCTTTCACAACAAATATCGGTTGCTAACTACCCTTTGTGCGGTTTGCAGCTTCAGATCTGCCATCCCACTGCCATGGTTAACACTATACTCATCATGCTTACGGTTCCCCCATTTTATGATAACCACGATCAGCATACGTGGTTCGTGTCGTAATAGCATTGCTCCACCCATCGAGCTAAACAAGCTTAGTTGTACAAATTCAAATATGATATTATGCTGATATTAGTAAAATTGAGAGATGTTTAATTGGTCAGCTAAATGTTCCTACTTTAGTTTTGAAATGCATGTGAGCCACATATGGAAAGACCGGAAGGAATAGTATTTCTCTGTGCGCTCTGGTTCATCATGGGTGGCCAACCAACATTGTATAGGAAGACTTGTAATATCTTCAATTTGCTTGCTCTTCTACTCTTCTTTACGATGATCCTCTTCTCTTGCGGTCGACTGGTTAGGTCGAGTTATTCTCCCTTAGTATATTTTGAATCTGCCAGGTCCGGTCGACTTGTTCTTCTTTACTATATGTTGAAGTTGTCATCTACAAAGTATCATCACTTCCAGAGCTCTCATATTTTGAGTAGTAGGACACATTATATTAATGAACACACCAAATTACAGCATGCATGGCACCTCTTAGAAGAATTGTAGAGATATCACAAATGGGTTTACAGGGAGGAAGTATTGGATTAGAATCACTTCTGCATTACAAAGATAATCTCACTTGTTTTTATGTTTTCATGCATGTCAGGTATTGAACATCATCAAAATGAATATGAGAATGGGTGCACGAGAGGACTATTGTGGAACAATCCACTGGCTAACAAACTTGGCATGGTGGAGGATGGCCTATCTTATTCACCCACCAAGGTGCATGCTCTAACTTGGCAAGGTTGTATTGGTCGCACATATTTTGCATCTGACCTCTTGCATTACTTCTACTTTGTTACACAATCTGCTTAGTTTAAGAATCATATATGAGTATATGCCATACCTATCCATTTTCTGTACCTATTCCATGTGTCGTCATACTATATTTTCCCAGTCAAATGTTGTTCTTTCATAATAGATGTCCAAAAGGAAGAGGGTGATTGCAGATCCTCAAGGGGTACAAACTAGGTATTTGGAAAAGGTAGTGATACCTATTAAATCAGATAGATCAGCAACCACAGAAAACACAGGCCCAACTATAACAGACTTTACCCCTACTCTAGTGGCCAAACCCGTATTAGAACTATTGGCAGCCCAGCGTCAGGTATTGTCTATGATATCAATTCAAAATTTGAACTCCTAAATTTTTGCATGTGCCTTAACTTCTAATTTCAGATGAATCTCCTTGCTCAAAGGATCATAGGATCTCACGACAATACTGTGCTCTGCATTGCTCTTGTCAGTACCTCTTGCCCTTTGTTAGCATACTTACACTCATTGCTATTTGATTATCTAGCATCACTGTAAATGTTCGCTTCTTTATCCTCCCTTTGCTTAAAATCATAAGATCTATATTTACTCTTAGATAAATGTAGAATTAACATAATGGTTATGAAGTTTTGGATTGCTCATGTAAGTACATGTTGTCATGTACTCCCTCTGTATCGAATTAATTGTTGATCAATTGGATGTATTTAGAACTTAATAGTGCTAGATACATCCATTTGAGTGACAACTAATAACGGACGGTGGAGGTATTACTGTACATGCATCGCGAGATAGTTGATTGTCTAGCATTACTCTGCATCTTGTCTGCCCCGCCCTCCACTTTCTCCAAATTATCATATCTACATTTACTCTTACCAAAATGTTGAATAAAGCCAATGCCACTGCACACGTTGATGTCTGCATTCCTCTTGTCAGTACCCTTTGCCTTGTAACACTGTACTTAATTAATTGCTATTTGATTATGTATCATCATTCTGCACCTCAGCTTCATTACCCTCTATTTCTTCCAATAATATTTGATCTATATTTATAGTTTGAAAAATGTAGAATAATGGCAATGCTTATTGATACGTTTCCGTCGTATCTATAATTTTTGATTGTTCCATGGCAATATTATTCAACTTTCATATACTTTTGGCAACTTTTTATACTATTTTTGGGACTAACATATTGATCCAGTGCCCAGCGCCAGTTCCTATTTGTGGCATGTTTTTTGTTTCGCAGAATATCCATATCAAACGGAGTCCAAATGGAATAAAAACTGACGGAGATTTTTTTTTGGAATATATATGATTTTTGGGAAGAAGAATCCACGCGAGACGATGCTCGAGGGGCCCACGAGGTAGGGGGCGCGCCCCTGACCCTCGTGGACACCCCGTAAGGTGGTTGGTGCCCTTCTTTTGCCGCAAGAAAGCTAATTTCCGAATAGAGATCGTGTCAAAATTTCAGCCCAATCGGAGTTGCGGATCTCCGGGAATATAAGAAACGGTGAAAGGGAAGAATCTGAGAGCGCAGAAACAGAGAGAGATAGAGAGACAGATCCAATCTCGGAGGGGCTCTCGCCCCTCCCGTGCCATGGAGGCCATGGACCCGAGGGGAAACCCTTCTCCCATCTAGGGAGGAGGTCAAGGAAGAAGAAGAAGGAGGGGGGCTATCTCCCCCTCGCTTCCGGTGGCACCGGGGGCCATCATCATCACCGCGATCTACACCAACACCTCCGCCATCTTCACCAACATGTCCATCACCTTCCCCCCTCTATCTACAGCAGTCCACTCTCCCGCAACCCAATGTACCCTCTACTTGAACATGGTGCTTTATGCTTCATATTATTATCAAATGATGTGTTGCCATCCTATGATGTCTGAGTAGATTTTTGTTGTCCTATCAGTGGTTGATGAATTTCTATGATTGATTTAATTTGCTTGTGGTTATGTTGCTGTCCTTTGGTTCCCATCATATGATTGCGCGCGTGGATCACACCCTAGGGTTAGTTTGTATGTTGATAGGACTATGTATTGGAGGGCAAGAGTGACAGAAGCTTCAACCTAGCGTAGAAATTGATGCATACGGGATTGAAGGGGGACAATTATATCTTAATGCTATGGTTCGGTTTTACCTGAATGAACATTAGTAGTTGCAGATGCTTGCTAATAGTTCCAATCATAAGTGCATAGAATTCCAAGTCAGGGATGACATGCTAGCAGTGGCCTCTCCCACATAATACTTGCTATCGGTCTAGTAAAGTAGTCAATTGCTTAGGGGCAATTTCGCAACTCCTACCACCACATTTCCACACTCGCTATATTTACTTTATTGTTTCTTTATCTAAACAGCCCCTACTTTTTATTTACGTACTCTTTATTATCTTGCAAACCTATCCAACAACACCTACAAAGTACTTCTAGTTTCTTACTTGTTCTAGGTAAAGCGAACGTCAAGCATGCGTAGAGTTGTATCGGTGGTCGATAGAACTTGAGGGAATATTTGTTCTACCTTTAGCTCCTCGTTGGGTTCGACACTCTTACTTCTCGAAAATTGTTGCGATCCCCTATACTTGTGGGTTATCAAGACCTTTTTCTGCCGCCGTTGGCGGGGAGCAATAGCATGGGGTGAATATTCTCGTGTGTGCTTGTTTGCTTTATCACTAAGTAATTTTTATTTGCTGTTCTTAGTTGTTCTTTATCTTTAGTTGTGGATATGGAACACGAAATACCAAAAAAATTAGGTGTACTTGCTACTCATGGAGATGGGGAACCTCCTAAAACCCTTGATGCTGGTTATGTGAAAGATATTATGTACTACTTTAATAATCCTAAGAAAACCCCATTCAATTATCTAATGGGAGTAACGTTGGATCAACATGAATACTTTAGGGATTATCCCTTGACACAAAAAGGGAAACTATTATGGGATCAAATTTATATATTGAAGTGGTATGCTAGACAACTATACTCGGAATATGATTATACTTGTTGCTCTAGGATGAATTCTCCGCACCTCCCCTTTTCATGCAAATTTAATGATAGTGAAACCTTGGCTTCTTATGCTAGAGGTTTATATGATTACTATGATGTGGAACAAATAGAAGAATTTGTTGCTTTTATGGGTGCTTATGAAATTGAATCTATGTCTAAAGAGTTTGATGATATTGATGATGCTTGTCATAGATCTAAAAATTTAGCTATCCTCAAATATTGCTATGAGAATTATGAATACAATTATGAAATTAATGCACTTATTAAGAAAGTCTCCGCTGTCCAAGAAGAGACTAATATTTTGCAGGAATCTATGGAAGAAGAAGTTGATGACACTGTGAGCTCATTGGATGAAAAAGGAGGAAGAGCGGATTGATCACCCGTGCCCACCTTCTAATGAGAGTAACTCTTCAACTCATACATTGTTTAATTTCCCTTCGTGCTTACCGAAGGATGAATGCTATGATAATTGCTATGATCCTGTCGATTCTTTTGAAATATCCCTTTTTGATGATGCTTGCTATGCTTATGGCCAAGATGCCAATATGAATTATGCTTATGGAGATGAACTTGCTATAGTTCCTTATGTTAAAAATGAAATTGTTGCTATTGCACCCACGCATGATAGTCCTATTATCTTTTTGAATTCTCCCGATTATACTATATCGGAGAAGTTTGCACTTATTAAGGATTATATTGATGGGTTGCCTTTTACAGTTGCACATGACGATTTTGAATGATATAATATGCATGTGCTTGCTGCTCCTACTTGCAATTATTATGAGAGAGGAACTATATCTCCACCTCTCTATGTTTCCAACATGGTAAAATTGCAAGAAATTGTTTATACTATGCATTGGCCTTTACTAGATGTGCATGAATTGTTCTTTTATGACATGCCGATGCATAGGAAGAGAGTTAGACTTTGTTGTTACATGATATATGTTACTTTGTGCTCACTACTAAATGCTAGATCATTGTTAATTAAAATTGGCTTTGATATTCCTTGGGATCCGGGTGGATTCATTACTTGAGCACTTTATGCCTAGCTTAATGGGTTTAAAGAAAGCGCTACCAGGGAGACAACCCGGAACTTTTAGAGAGTCATTTATTTCTGTTGAGTGCTTTCATATAGTTTAAAAACAACAAAAATAAAGAGGGGAACCCAAAACTTTTCAAAAAGGAAAGTGAAAGTGAGAAAGACAAGCACTGTTGAAGTGGGAGAGCTCATGTAACAAATGGTTCTAATTCTTTTTGCACTATCTTCCTATACAAATTGTTTATTTTTCCTAATTTTGGTAGAATTTTTCAAGTATCAAAAGTATGGTGAATGTTCAGATTGCTACAGACTGTTCTGTTTTAGACAGATTCTGTTTTTGATGCATAGTTTGCTTGTTTTGATGAAACTATCAATTTATATCAGTGGATTAAGCCATGAAAAAGTTATACTACAGTAGACACAATGCAAAAACAAAATATGAATTGGTCTGCAACAGTACTTATAGTAGTGATTTGCTTTATTATACTAACGGATCTTACCAAATTTTCTGTTGAAGTTTTGTGTGGATGAAGTGTTCGATGATTGAGAAGGTCTCGATGTGATAAGAAGAAAGAGAGGCAAGAGCTCAAGCTTGGGGATGCTCGAGACCCCAAGTAAATATTTAAGGAGACTCAATCGTCTAAGCTTGGGGATGCTGGGGAGGCATCCCCTCTTTCTTCAACAAATATCGGTATGTTTTCGGATTCATTTTGTTCATGCGATATGTGCAAGTCTTGGATCGTCTTTTGCATTTAGGTTTTTATTTTTATTTTTATGCACCATGCTGGTATGAGATAGTCCTTGGTTGATTTATAGAATGCTCATTACACTTCACTTGTATCTTTTGAGTATGGCTTTATAGAATGCTTCATGTGCTTCACTTATATCATTTGAAGTTTGGATTGCCTGTTTCTTTTCACTTAGACAACCGCCATTTGTAGAATGCTCTTTTGCTTAGAGCGTGGGCATATATTTTGTAGAAAGAATTGCACTCTCTTGCTTCACTTATATCTATTTAGAAAGATGACAGGAATTGGTCATTCACATGGTTAGTCATAAAATCCTACATAAAACTTGTAGATCACTGAATATGATATGTTTGATTCCTTGCAATAGTTTTGCGATATAAAGATGGTGATATTCGAGTCATGCTAGTGGGTAGTTGTGGATTGTAGAAATACTTGTGTTGAGGTTTGTGATTCCCGTAGCATGCACGTATGGTGAACTGTTATGTGATGAAGTCGAAGCATGCCATGATGTATTTATTGATTGTCTTCCTTATGAGTAGCGGTCGGGGATGAGCGATAGTCTTTTCCTACCAATCTATCCCCCTAGGAGCATGCGTGTAGTACTTTGTTTCGATGACTAATAGATTTTTGCAATAAGTATGTGAGTTCTTTATGACTAATGTTGAGTCCATGGATTATACGCACTCTCACCCTTCCACCATTGCTAGCCTCTCTAGTACCGTGCAATTTTTGCCGGTACCTTAAACCCACCATATACCTTCCTCAAAACAGCCACCATACCTACCTATCATGGCATTTCCATAGCCATTCTGAGATATATTGCCATGCAACTTCCATCATCATCATATTCATGACTTGAGCATTCATTGTCACATTGCTTTGCATGATCGTAAGATAGCTAGCATGATGTTTTCATGGCTTGTCCGTTTTTTGATGTCATTGCTACGCTAGATCATTGCACATCCCGGTACACCGCCGGAGGCATCCATATAGAGTCATACTTTGTTATAGACATTGAGTTGTAATATTGAGTTGTAAGTAAATAAAAGTGTGATGATCATCATTATTAGAGCATTGCCCCAATGAGGAAAGGATGATGGAGACTATGATTCCCCCATAAGTCGGGATGAGACTTTGGACTTTACAAAAAAAATAAAAGAGGCCAAAGAAGCCCAAATAAAAAAGAGGCCAAAGAAGCCCACCAAAAAAATAAAAAAATAAAAAAGGAGAGAAAAAGAGAGAAGGGGCAGTGCTACTATCCTTTTTCCACAGTTGTGCTTCAAAATAGCACCATGTTCTTCATATAGAGAGTCTCTTGAGTTATCACTTTCTTATACTAGTGGAAATTTTCATTATAGAACTTGGCTTGTATATTCCGATGATGGGCTTCCTCAAATGCCCGAGGTGTTCATGAGCAAGCAAGTTGGATGCACACCCACTTAGTTTCAGTTGGAGCTTTCATACACTTATAGCTCTAGTGCATCCGTTGCATCGCAATCCCTACTCACTCACATTGATATCTGTTAATGGGCATCTCCATGGCCCATTGATACGCCTAGTTGATGTGAGACTATCTTCTCCTTTTTGTCTCCTCCACCATCATATCCTATTCCACCTATAGTGCTATGTCCATGGCTCACGCTCATGTATTGCGTGAAAGTTGAAAAGGTTTGAGAACGTCAAAAGTATGAAACAATTGCTTGGCTTGTCATCGGGGTTGTGCATGATTTGAATATTTTGTGTGGTGAAGATGGAGCATAGCCAGACTATATGATTTTGTAGGGATAACTTTCTTTGGCCATGTTATTTTGAAAAGACATGATTGCTTTATTAGTAGGCTTGAAGTATTATTGTTTTTATGTCAAATGATAGACTATTGCTTTGAATCACTCGTGTCTTAATATTCATGCCATGATTAGACATATGATCAAGATTATGCTAGGTAGCATTCCACATCAAAAATTATCTTTTTTATCATTTACCTACTCGAGGACGAGCAGGAATTAAGCTTGGGGATGCTGATATGTCTCCGTCGTATCTATAATTTTTGATTGTTCCATGCCAATATTATTCAACTTTCATATACTTTTGGCAACTTTTTATACTATTTTTGGGACTAACATATTGATCCAGTGCCCAGTGCCAGTTCCTGTTTGTTGCATGTTTTTTGTTTCACAGAATATCCATATCAAACGGAGTCCAAACGGAATAAAAACTGATAGAGAATTTTTTTGGAATATATATGATTTTTGGGAAGAAGAATCCACGCAAGACGATGCTCGAGGGGCCCACGAGATAGGGGGCGCGCCCCAGGGTGTCAGGCGCGCCCCTGACCCTCGTGGCCACCCTGTAAGGAGGTTGGTGCCCTTCTTTCGCCGCAAGAAAGCTAATTTCCGGACAGAGATCATGTCAAAATTTCAGCCCAATCGGAGTTACGGATCTCCGGGAATATAAGAAACGGTGAAAGGGAAGAATCTGAGAACGCAGAAACAGAGAGAGACAGAGAGACAGATCCAATCTTGGAGGGGATCTCGCCCCTCCCGTGCCATGGAGGCCATGGACCAGAGGGGAAACCCTTCTCCCATCTAGGGAGGAGGTCAAGGAAGAAGAAGAAGAAGGAGGGGGGCTCTCTCCCCCTCGCTTCCGGTGGCACCGGAGTGCCACCGGGGGCCATCATCATCACCGCGATCTACACCAACACCTCCGCCATCTTCACCAACATCTCCATGACCTTCCACCCTCTATCTACAGTGGTCCACTCTCCCGCAACCTGTTGTACCCTCTACTTGAACATGGTGCTTTATGCTTCATATTATTATCCAATGATGTGTTGCCATCCAATGATGTCTGAGTAGATTTTCGTTGTCCTATCGGTGGTTGATGAATTGCTATGATTGATTTAATTTGCTTGTGGTTATGTTGTTGTCCTTTGGTGCCCATCATATGATTGTGCACGTGGATCACACCCTAGGGTTAGTTTGTATGTTGATAGGACTATGTATTAGAGGGCAAGAGTGACAGAAGCTTCAACCTAGCATAGAAATTGATGCATACGAGATTGAAGGGGGACCAATATATCTTAATGTTATGGTTGGGTTTTACCTTAATGAACATTAGTAGTTGCAGATGCTTGCTAATAGTTCCAATCATAAGTGCATAGAATTCCAAGTCAGGGATGACATGCTAGCAGTGGCCTCTCCCACATAATACTTGCTATCGGTCTAGTAAAGTAGTCAATTGTTTAGGGGCAATTTCGCAACTCCTACCACCACATTTCCACACTCGCTATATTTACTTTATTGTTTCTTTATCTAAACAGCCCCTACTTTCTATTTATGTACTCTTTATTATCTTGCAAACCTATCCAACAACACCTACAAAGTACTTCTAGTTTCTTACTTGTTCTAGGTAAAGCGAACGTCAAGCGTGCGTAGAGTTGTATCGGTGGTCGATAGAACTTGAGAGAATATTTGTTCTACCTTTAGCTCATCATTGGGTTCGACACTCTTACTTATCGAAAACTGTTGCGATCCCCTCTACTTGTGGGTTATCACTTATAAAGAATTTTCTTTAGGGAATTTGTTGAATTATCTTTCCATCAACATGGAGAAGGGCTTTGTCCATCCCGTGTTAACATGTAATGTAAGTTGATCCTTCTCAAGCCTTCAAACTTTGTTCTAGTATAGATTTGGATAGGAATTATTTCCTCCACTGCTGTTTACATCTGATTGGATGTTTGCAACAACTACCGGTTTTAAATTGTAGTTGTAAAAACATGTTCCTTATGCAGAACAGATCCATTTATTTGCTTATATAATTGTGAAACCTGTTATGTGTCTCCTTGTTTCTCTTTCAGTGTCGTATCTCTTATGCCTGGTAGAACTTTAGGAAAGACAGTAAGACAAACCATCTTGAGGACAGTGAGATGACCCCAAGGTCCTGTCTTGATGAAGACAGTGAGTTGAAGCTACTCACCAGCAGGTGTGAGACAACCTCTCTGCAGTCGCTGCCTCAATTAGTTTGACTTCTTCAGTCTCAACTTAAAGAGGAAAGGCTTGCTTCAGCTTAGCTCCGACTTGAAGTCAAATATGTAATGAAGATGTCAGGGGACTGCCTTGCGCACTATGGTGCCATACATCTAGGGATGAAGCATCTATTGTTGACAGGTCTCATCAGCTTGTTCGGCTGCTTGCGGGGCCCGAGCTTGCCAGGTCTAGTGCCTTCTGAAGTGCTCTCTGTTTTGTATATTCTTTTATCGGCGTGTTTATATGCACTGGTGGCGACCTTTGATGCCCAGTGTATGTAATCCGCGGTCATGTTGCACTTCATTATCACCGGTAGCGAACTTTGATTCCCAGTGGATGTAATATGCCGTAATTTCTTTGTTGTATAGTCTAGGTTTATTCTTTGGTCGGTATGCGGTAATTTAGGCCGGAAGGTTCAGTGGTTCTAAGTGTTGTCGGTCTTCAGGCCAGCCCGTTACTCATATGGGCCAAAACATGGGACTATAATCATCTTGGGCCGGTAGCATGTCTAAACCTATAGTTGTTTCCCGCCTTTAACAGGCCATGTGCTACATATTTATTGTAGTGACACTCGGCTTCCTACGGGCCATAGAAACAATGGGCCTTCTACGGTCCATAGAAACAATGGGCCTTCTATGGGCCGTAGGAACAATGGGCCTTCTACAGTCCGTATAATCAATGGGCCTTAGATGGGCCGTCTGATCGATTGGCCAAACATGGGCCAAAAACAGACCGCATTATGGCCATAAACGGGCTAGAGTTGGAGCCGTCCGTTCAAGGGTCGACCATAACGGGCCGTCGTTAATAGGCCGTATTTCATGACGCTATGAAAACAGCCCAATGTATTAACGGGCCACAAACGGGCCGACTATAACCACATGCTGAATTTGGCCCACAAGCCGAAAATGGCAGTAACGGGCCGTAAGTAACCGAATGCTAGAAATGAGCCCAAGAAAAAATGGACCCTAAGAAGGCCGAAAGATAACATGGGCTGCAAACAGCCCAATGGAGTAATGGGCCGTTAATGGGTATAAAGTGATACACTGTTTAGTACGGGCCAGTTTCACCATGGGCCGTAAATGGGCCAAGAGTTACAAAGGGCCTCATATGGGCCGAAAGACTTCATGGGGCATACATGGGCCGGAACTTAAAATGGGCTAGAATCATATTGGACGGCCCAGATGATGCTACTGGGCCTAATTCGGATAGGTCATAATGGGCTGTGACGCCCCGAGACCGTTCCGCCAGGTGTCTTCCAGTTATTCACTGTTGTTGCCTTGTCTTTCGCTTGCGTGTTGCATCTTGTCATTTCATCATGTGCATTGCATCATCATGGTTTCAAAACTTGTATCCGTCCGGGTCTCCCAGTTCTTTTTGTTGTCCATCCTGAGCCCAGACACAGTTGCACGTGCCCGCGGCACGTCCAAAATTTTATTTTATATGTGGCATAAATATGTTCTCGGAATGGGATGAAAGTTGGCGTGCGGTCTTATTATAGTGTAGATAGGATGCCTGCCAAGTTTCATCGCATTCGGAGTCCGTTTGACACCCTGACGGTTAACTTATAGCGGATGTATAGCCGGTCTATCGTCGGACGTTTTTGATCTCCGAAAACTATTGCCGGGCTTTCCCTCTCTTTCCTCCTTAGACCATCTACATAGTCCACTACCTACCGCCAGGCCTAGCCTAAGCTCTCTCGTCAGCCCACGGTCCTCCTCGTGCGCGTGTCCGAAAGCTGTCCCGGACCCGACCCGGGCAGTCGTCACTGTTGGATTCGGATCATCCCCAAGCATCTACAAAACATCACCATTTTTCTTTTTGGTCTCCCTAGCCAATTTATTTACTTACATATATAAGAAAACAATATCCCACATCTTATTAACTTATAAAAATAATTTCTTAGCAATAAATCCTGGATTTTTTTATATTAAGGCAACAAAAATCCTGGTGATTGTGTACAAAAGCTTGGTAAGACTTAAGGACCAATGTAATAATAAATCACTTATTATTTAAATATATTTATAACATAATGCTCAGCCCCTATTTATTTTTTGATAACATTGTTCCACCCAACCCAACATTATAATTAGAACCAGCCCAACAAAATCGTGTATTTCGAGAAAGTGCAAATGGCATGTAACTTTTTAGGAAAAAAATAAATGGGCCGCATTGATGCTACATTATTTGTTCAGCCAGCCCAGAAAATTCGTGTACTTCGAGAAAGTGAAAATGGGCTGTAGTTTTAAAGAAATGGGCCACATGGGCGCTACATTATTTGTTCACCCAACCTAGCAAATGGACTGTAATTCTCAAAAAAAGAGATCAAATTGACTATAAACTATGAAAAAAGGGTTGAATATGTGCCACATTTTTGGAGGCTGAAATGTGGGCCAATAGGTCGAAGCCAACGCAAGTCGTTGTCAACTTAGTCAAAAAATGGTTTTAACATCGTTAGTCATTGGATTTACATCCAACGATCGGCATCCATCTTCAATCTCTCGTATTCTTGCTCTAGCGTCGCTGGGACCACCTGCTCCCGCCTCCTGCTGCTAGCAGCTCTGCTTAGTACGCTTCGCTGTGAAGCGCTACCCCAATGTCGGCTAGGCCATCCCTCCACCCCTCCACACCTCCTGTTCTTTTCCCCCGACTGCCGAGCCACACTGCACCTGAACCAGTTAACCCTCGTACACCTCTCCGTCTGCGGCTCCACTCCAGCATCTTCCCATCTCTGGCTCATTGCTGTTCGGGGCCTCGCCCTCGTCCACCACCTTGGATGTGCTCGGTGCGGCGTCGTCAACAAAAAAATGAATACTCCCCCAGCTAGCTGGGAACCACTATAGTGGTAGGCTGACTTGTGGGCCTACTAAGTTGACGAGGACAGAGGGCTTTGCCAACTTAGTCAATAATGAACAATTCTAGATCCAGTGACCATATGATGTCCATCCAACGTCCGTAGTGCTTCTTCAACCTCTGGTTTTCTTGCTCTAGCCGCCCAAACCAGCGCCGGTCGTGTTGCCTGCTCCTGCCTCCCATGGCCGGTTGTGCTACTGCGGAGGCCTCAACGCCCCCTACTACTCCCGCCGCTGGTCAGGCCATCTCTCTACTCACCCACACCCCTTGTTATTCTACGGCGACGACAGCCTCACACCGCAACTAAACTAGTGAACCCTCATACTCCTCTCCGCGTGGGCATCCACTACCGCATCTTCCTCAGCACCGTGTCGTCCCCTTCCTAGGCCTCGCCGCCGCCCACCGCCTTCGTGCTCTCGGCGTGGCGTGGTCAATATGGTCAAGAAATGACATCCATCGGAAGATTACTATACGTGGAGAGGCTGACAGCTGGGTCCACAGTCGTAGCAAGGAAGTGCCTCCTTATTACACGGAAAATAATGATTCCTCCACCTGACAGCAGGGACCCACCGGATTGGCCACCGTATTTTGTGAAAAAATCGTTTCCCCCTGAATGCTGGGACCCACCAGCTACATCTTCACACGCAAGGAAGTGTCTAACAGTCGAAACCCATCTAGTTGAAGGATACGTAGCATTGTCATTCTGGTCGCGAATGTGTACGTACATACTAGTCGACTAGTCTGTCTGCAGGCTGCAGCGATGAACCGTGGCCGAGTAAGGAAGGGCACGTGTCGTAGTAGACGTGTGCATGTAGCATGTACATGTAAGTACAGCCAGGGTACGAGAAAGAAAATACGGCCACATATGTACATACGGGTGGGGTCTCGAACGCCTACTCACGCATACGTATGGCCAGGGCTCGTGTACATGGAGAGGCAGTGACGATGTCCTGTTCATCGGCAGCCAAATGGCTAGATCGGAATGGAGAAACTGCTTCGTGTGCATCGGGAGCCAACCGGCTTGGATGGAATAGCCGATCGAAATGAGGCCTGGTGTACCGCAGAACGGGGGAAACGGCCTTTTGTTCGACCTGCCACGGTCGAAACGAGATCTTGTTCATCATGAGGGGTCTGGCGTACCACAAAATGGAGGAACCAGACTTCTCTTGGACCTCCTACGGTCGAAACGAGGTCCTGTTGATTGGGAGGGGTGTGGTGTACCACAAAACAAAGGAAATGGACTTGTGTTGGAGCGCTATGGTCGAAACAGGGGTCCTATTCATCGGGAGGGGTGTGGCGTACTGCAAAACGGGACTCCACGGGCTATTGTGCATCTCCACCATCGACTACCTCCATAGGCTACTGTTCATCCACCATCGACCTCCTCCAGCCTCCACCTATGACAATTCATCCACGACATCTCCCCTCCTGCCTACATGATGACCCACAAGTATAGGGGAACTATCGTAGTCCTTTCGATAAGTAAGAGTGTCGAACCCAACGAGGAGCAGAAGGAAATGATAAGCGGTTTCCAGCAAGGTATTCTCTACAAGTACTGAAATTAGTGGTAACAAATAGTTTTGTGATAAGATAATTTGTAACGAGCAACAAGTAACAAAAGTAAATAAGGTGCAGCAAGGTGGCCCAATCCTTTTTGTAGCAAAGGACAAGCCTGGACAAACTCTTATATGATGTAAAGCGCTCCCGAGGACACATGGGAATATCGTCAAGCTAGTTTTCATCACATTCATATGATTCGTGTTCGGTACTTTGATAATTTGGTATGTGGGTGGACCGGTGCTTGGGTACTACCCTTACTTGGACAAACATCCCACTTATGATTAACCTCTATTGCAAGCATCCGCAACTACAACAAAAGTATTAAGGTAAACCTAACCATAGCATGAAACATATGGATCCAAATCAGCCGCTTACGAAGCAACGCATAAACTAGGGTTTAAGCTTCTGTCACTCTAGCAACCCATCTTCTACTTATTACTTCCCAATGCCCTCCTCTAGGCCCAAATAATGGTGAAGTGTCATGTAGTCGACGTTCACATAACACCACTAGAAGAGAGACAACATACATCCCATCAAAATATCGAACGAATACGAAATTCACATGACTACTAATGGCAAGACTTCTCCCATGTCCTCAGGAACAAATGTAACTACTCACAAAGCATAACATGTTCATAATCAGAGGGGTATTAATATGAATGTAGGATCTGAACATATGATCTTCCACCAATTAAACCAACTAGCATCAACTACAAGGAGTAATCAATACTACTAGCAACCTACTATCACCAATCTCGGATTGGAGACAAGAATTGGATACAAAAGATGAACTAGGGTTTTGAGATGAGATGGTGCTGATGAAGATGTTGATGGAGATTGCCCTCTCTCGATGAGAGGAGTGTTGGTGATGATGATGGCGATGATTTCCCCCTCCGGGAGGGAAGTTTCCCCGGCAGAACAGCTCCGCCAGAGCCCTAGATTGGTTCCGCCTCGTTGCGGCGGAGTTTCGTTCGAGAAGATGGCTTATGATTTTTTTCCCATGGAAAGACTCCATATAAAATAAGATGGTCACCAGAGGGCTACCAGGGGGGCCCACGAGGTAGGGGGCGCGCCCAGGGGGGTAGGGCGCGCCCCCACCCTCGTGGCCAGGGTGTGGCCCCCTGGTGAAGTTCTTGCTCTCAGTATTTTTTATATATTTGGAAAACATCTTCCGTGAAGTTTCAGGACTTTGGGAGCTGTGCAGAATAGGTCTCTAATATTTGCTCCTTTTCCAGCCCAGAATCCCAGCTGTCGGCATTCTCCCTCTTTATGTAAACCTTGTAAAATAAGAGAGAATAGGCATAAGTATTGTGACATAATGTGTAATAACAGCCCATAATGCAATAAATATTGATATAAAAGCATGATGCAAAATGGACGTATCAACTCCACAAAGCTTAGACCTCGCTTGTCCTCAAGAGAAAAGCCGAAATCGAAAAATATGTCCACATGTTTAGAGATAGAGGTGTTGATAAAAATAAAATACGGACACGGGGGCATCATGATCATTCTTAGAATAGCAACTCATATAATTCTTTGTCATATAATCTCTAATGCTAGAGTAATAATTCAATCACAATATCAAGTATGAATCGTAAACTTCATTGAAAACTAACAAACTACAATCTCAATCATTGAAGCAATTGCAATTTATCATAACATAGGAAAGAGTCACTGTATAAGAGCTTTTCAGCAAGTCCACATACTCAACTATCATATAATCTTTCACAATTGCTGACACTCACGCAATACTTATGCGTATGGAGTTTTAATCGGACACAGAGAAAGATAGGGGCTTATAGTTTTGCCTCCCAACGTTTTACCTCAAGAGTAATGTCAATAGTAAGAGTTCATGAAAACTCACATCCAATTAGCCATATATACCAGGATCTTTCCAACATATTGTGCTTGCCAAAGGATAAAGTGTAAAAAGGAAGGGTGAAAATCACCATGACTCTTATGCAATGTAGGAGACAAGTAAAAGATAGGCCCTTCGCAGAGGGAAGCAGAGGTTGTCATGCGCTTTTTATGGTTGGATGCACAAAATCTTAATGCGAAAGAATGTCACTTTACATTGCCACTTGTGATATGGACCTTTATTATGCAGTCTGTCGCTTTTATTACTTCCATATCACACGACCGTATAAAGCTTATTTCTTCCACACCAATCAATCATACATATTTAGAGAGCAATTTTTATTGCTTGCAGCGATGACAACTTACTTGATGGATCTTACTCAATCCATAGGTAGATATGGTGGACTCTTATGGCAAGGCTTGTTTGAGGTTATTTGGAAGCACAAGTAGTATCTCTACTTGGTGCAATGAATTTGGCTAGCATGAGGGGGAAACGCAAGATCATCACGTTGGAAGATCCAAGACAATATAATTCATCTCAGATGTAAGAAAACATAACACATTACATTTTCTTCCTTGTCCAATGTCAACTCTTTTAGCATGTCATATTTTAATGAGTGCTCACAATCATAAAAGAAGTCCAAGATTGTATATTTATATGTGAAGACCTCTCTTTCTTTATTACTTCCTATTAATTGCAACGATGACCAAAACTGTGTTTGTCAACCCTCAACAACTTTTATTCATCACACTTTTTCTATGTGAGCTCATTACTCTCCATAAGACTCACATGATCTCTTTGTTTCTTTTTATTTCTTTCTCTTTTCTTTTATTCACTTAGGATCATGGCAAAATAATCAAGCCCTTGACTCAACACTAATGTTTATTATATAGCTCACGGACTCGATTACATAGAAGGATAATAAAGCAAAACTCACCACTAGATCACACTAAGAACTTTTATTCTACTAGATCAAGATATTACCAAAAGGATCGAACGAAGAAAAACGGTAAAGATAAAAGTGATGGTGATACGATACCGGGGCACTCCCCCAAGCTTGGCAGTTGCCAAGTGGAGTGCCCATACCCATGTGATTATGTCTCCTTTGTTGGTGAAGAAGGTGGAGTTGTTGATGATGGATAGTCGCACATCGAGCGTAGGAGGTCTTCTAACATGCAGATAATGCCCTTGAGTGCGATGATATGCTCCTTCAACAAAATATTTTCACGTGTGAGACACTTATTTTGTATACGAGCTACCTCAATCATCTTGAAAGCTTCAATTTCTTTTGGGGTAAGAAGATTGTTATCCAGTTGAAGGATGTCTTCTGTTGCCGGAACTTGGTCCTCCATGGACTTCTTGATCCCTTCATCCTTGTTGATCTCCATAGGTTCTTCTCTCTTCAGCTCTATCTTCATTATCCAAGCATCGTTGCCCTCATGGTTGGAGGAGGAGGGAGATGACATACTGCCTGGCCTTGACAACCCTGACAGAAAACAGCTCGAAACAAAGATAGGAGATTTTTGTGTGATACGGGAGTCAAAACCCCCGGGAGGTTATATGATGAATTTTTACCGACCAAAATATGTGTTGTGTACAAAAATGGTGTCCGGAGAGCACACGAGGTGCCCACGAGGTAGGGGGCGCGCCTAGTAGGGTAGGGCGCACCCTCCACCCTCTTGGAGCCCTCGTGTCCTTCCCGGACTACTTCTTATTTTTCTATTTTTCTAAATATTCCAAAATGGAGAAATATTGCCTTAAAAACTGTTTTGGAGTCGGTTTACTTACCGTACCACATACCTATTCTTTTTCGGAGTCCGGAAAGTGTTCCTTATGTATTCCTCTAGGGTTACGGTTTTAATAACATTGGTTTCAACATTTATGGGATTACCTAAGATATAGTGTTTGATTCTTTGACCGTTCACCACCTTCGGATTTGTGCCTTCGAAGGTGTTGATTTTTATGGCACCGGGACGGTTGACCTCCTCGATAACGTAAGGACCTTCCCATTTAGAGAGAAGTTTTCCTGCAAAAAATCTTAAATGAGAGTTGTATAACAATACATAGTCACCTACATTAAACTCACGTTTTCGTATCCTTTTGTCATGCCATTTTTTAACTTTTTCTTTAAAGCACTTGGCATTTTCGTAGCCTTGGGTTCTCCATTCATCAAGTGAGCTAATATCAAATAACCTCTTCTCACCGGCAAGTTTAAAATCATAATTAAGTTCTTTAATAGCCCAATAAGCCTTGTGTTCTAGTTCGAGAGGCAAGTGACATGCTTTTACATAGACCATTTTATACAGAGACATACCCATAGGATTTTTAGATGCAGTTCTATAGGCCCATAATGCATCATCAAGTTTCTTGGACCAATTCTTTCTAAACCTATTAACAGTCTTTTGCAAAATTAATTTGAGTTCTCTATTACTCAATTCTACTTGACCACTAGACTGAGGGTGATAAGGAGATGCAATTCTATGATTAACATCATATTTAGCAAGCATTTTACGGAAAGCACCATGAATAAAATGTGAACCACCATCAGTCATTAAATATCTAGGGACTCCAAATCTCGGAAAAATAACTTCTTTAAGCATTTTAATAGAAGTGTTATGATCAGCACTACTAGTTGGAATAGCTTCTACCCACTTAGTAACATAATCAACAGCAACTAAAATATGTGTATATCCATTAGAGGAAGGAAAGGTCCCATATAGTCAAAGCCCCAAACATCAAATGGTTCAATAACAAGTGAATAATTCATAGGCATTTCTTGACGTCTACTAATATTACCAATTCTTTGACATTCATCACAAGATAAGACAAACTTACGGGCATCCTTGAAGAGAGTAGGCCAATAAAAACCAGATTGCAGTACCTTATGTGCAGTTCTATCTCCAGCATGGTGTCCTCCATAAGCTTCGGAGTGACACTTGCGTAGGATCTGTTCCTGTTCATGCTCAGGTACACAACGTCTAATAACACCATCTACTCCTTCTTTATAAAGATGTGGGTCATCCCAAAAGTAATGCCTCAAATCATAGAAGAACTTTTTCTTTTGCTGGTATGTGAAACTAGGTGGTATAAACTTAGCAACAATGTAATTAGCATAATCAGCATACCATGGAGCAGTATGAGAAGAATTTATGACATTTAATTGCTCATCAGGAAAGCTATCATCAATAGGTAGTGGGTCATCAAGCACATTTTCTAACCTAGACAAGTTGTCTGCAACGGGGTTCTCAGCTCCTTTTCTATAAACAATGTGCAAATCAAATTCTTGTAGCAAGAGAACCCATCTAATAAGTCTAGGTTTAGCATCTTTCTTTTCCATAAGATATTTAATAGCAGCATGATCAGTGTGAATAGTTACTTTAGAATCAACAATATAAGGTCTAAACTTATCACAAGCAAATACAACTGCTAAGAATTCTTTTTCGGTAGTAGCATAATTTCTTTGAGCATTGTATATAGTTTTACTAGGATATTGAATAACATTTAGTTTCTTATCAACTCTTTGTCCTAGAACAACACCTACAGCACAATCACTAGCATCACACATAATTTCAAAGGGTAAATTCCAATCAGGTGGCTGAACAATAGGTGCAGAGATCAATGCTTTCTTAAGTATTTCAAATGCTTATACACAATCATCATCAAAGACAAATGGTATATCCTTTTGTAATAAATTAGTCAGAGGCCGAGAAACTTTTGAGAAGTCCTTAATGAACCACCTATAAAAACTGGCATGACCAAGGAAACTTCTTATATCTTTAATGTCCTTGGGACACGACATCTTTTCAATAGCACCAACCTTGGCTTTATCAACTTCAATACCTCTTTCAGAAACTTTATGACCCAAGACAATACCTTCATTCACCATAAAGTGGCACTTTTCCCAATTCAAGACAAGATTAGTTTCTTCACATCTCTGCAAAACTCGATCAAGGTTGCTCAAGCAATCATCAAAAGAAGATCCATAGACGGAAAAGTCGTCCATGAAAAGCTCACAAATCTTTTCACAAAAGTTAGAGAATATAGCCATCATGCATCTTTGAAAGGTAGCAGGTGCATTACATAAACCAAAAGGCATACGTCTATAAGCAAAAGTACCAAAAGGGCATGTAAAAGTAGTCTTTGATTGATCTTTGGCTGACACAGGTATTTGAGAGAAACCAGAATAACCATCTAGAAAGCAAAAATGTGTATGTTTGGACAATCTTTCTAGCATTTGATCAATAAAAGGTAATGGGTAATGATCCCTTTTAGTAGCCTTATTTAATTTGCAGAAATCAATTACCATCCTATAACCTGTAATAATTCTTTGAGGAATCAATTCATCTTTATCATTAGGAACAACAGTAATACCTCCCTTCTTAGGGACACAATGGACAGGGCTTACCCATTGACTATCAGCAATGGGATAAATTATACCTGCCTCAAGGAGCTTTAGTATCTCCTTTCTTACCAATTCTTTCGTTTTAGGATTCAGCCGGCGTTGATGATCATGAACTAGTTTAGCATCTTCTTCCTAATTAATTTTATGTTGACATAGAGTGGGACTAATTCCGTTAAGATCATCAAGAGTGTACCCAATAGCAGCGCGGTGCTTCTTCAGAGTTTTCAATAATCTCTCTTCCTCATGCTCTGAAAGGTTAGCACTAATAATAACAGGATATATCTTTTTCTCATCAAGATAAGCATATTTAAGAGTATCAGGTAACGGTTTATGCTCAAACACGGGATCACCCTTGGGTGGAGGAGGATCCCCTATGGTTTCAACAGATAAATTGTTTTTCAGAATAGGTTCCTTTTTAAAGAATACTTCATCTAATTCCCTTCTTTCATTCATAAACATATCATTTTCATGGTCTAGAAAGTATTGTTCTAAAGGATCACTAGGAGGTACAGCAATAGAAGAAAGACCAATAATTTCATCCTTACTAGGTAATTCTTCTTCATGGTGTTGTCTACTAAATTTAGAAAAATTAAATTCATGAGCCATATCATCTAAACCGATAGTAACAACATCTCTTTTGCAATCTATGGTAGCATTAACAGTATTTAAGAATGGTCTACCAAATATAATGGGACAAAAGCTATCTTGTGGGGAACCAAGAACAAGAAAATTAGCAGGATATTTAGTTTTCCAACACAAGACTTCAACATCTCTAACAATTCCCATTGGTGAAATAGTATCTCTATTGGCAAGTTTGATTGTGACATCAATATCTTCCATCTCAGCAGGTGGAATATCATGCATAACTTCTTGGTATAACGAATAAGGTATTGCACTAGCACTAGCACCCATATCACATAAGCCATGATAACAATGATCTCCTATTTTAACAGAAATAACAGGCATGCCTACCACAGGTCTAGGCTTATCTTTATCACGAGGTTTAGTAATTCTAGTAGTTTCATCACAGAAATAAATAACATGCCCATCAATATTATCAGACAAGAGATCTTTAACGATAACAATATTAGGTTCAACTTTAACTTGCTCAGGAGGTGTATATGTTTTAATATTACTTTTACGAACCATAGTTGAAGCTTTAGCATGATCCTTTATCCTAGTAGGGAAATGTGGTTTCTCAACATAAGAAGTAGGAACAATAGGATCATTGTAAGTGATAGTCTTTTCTTCAACTTTAATAGGTGCAACTACTTTTACTTCTATGGGAGGATGATATTTAAACCACTTCTCCTTGGGGAGATCAACATAGGAAGCAAAAGATTCACAGAAAGAAGCTACTATCTCAGAGTCAAGTCCATATTTAGTGCTAAATTTACGAAAAATATCGGTATCCATAAAGGATTTAACACAATCAAAACTAGGTGTCATACCTGACTCCTTAGCATTGTCGAGGTCCCAATCTTCTGAGTTGCGTTCAAATCTTTCCAATAAATCCCATTCGAATTCAATAGTCTTAATCATAAAAGAGCCAACACAAGAAGTATCAAGCATGGTGCGATTGTTACCAGAAAGCCGAGCATCACATTTTTGAATAATCATTTCTCTTGAGAGCTCATGATTGGGGCATGAATATAACATTGATTTAAGCCTCCCCCATGTTTGAGTGATGCTTTCTCCTTCACGAGGCCAAAAATTATATATATAATTGCGATCACGGTGAACAAGATGCATAGGATAAAATTCGGATGAAATTCTAATTTCAATCGTTTGTAATTCCAAGACCTCATATCATCACATAGCCTATACCATGTCGATGCATCTCCCTTCAAAGATAAAGGGAAGACCTTATTCTTAACAACATCTCCGGGTACACCTGCAAGCTTAAATAATCCACAAACTTCATCCACATATATCAGATGTTCATCAGGATGTTTTGTTCCATCTCCTAAAAAAGGATTATCTAGCAGTTTTTCTATCATACCCGAAGGAACTTCAAAGCAAGCATTTTCATTTTCATTTTCATTTTCAGTAGGTTTAGTAGGTTGACGAGCAACACTTTGCTCTATTGGTCGGGTGAAGATACCCCGAACTAGCCCCTCAAAAGATTACTTTCCATGGTAACAAGTGACAGTAAATTTCAGCACACTATATAAATTTTTCCTTACAAAATTTAACCTACCAAAGGCGCTTCACTCCCCGGCAACGGCGAAAGAAAAGAGTATTGATGACCCACAAGTATAGCGGATCTATCATAGTCCTTTTGATAAGTAAGAGTGTCGAACCCAACGAGGAGCAGAAGGAAATGATAAGCAGTTTCCGGCAAGGTATTCTCTACAAGTACGGAAATAAGTGGTAATAGATAGTTTTGTGATAAGATAATTTGTAACAAGCAACAAGTAACAAAAGTAAATAAGGTGCAGCAAGGTGGCCCAATCCTTTTTGTAGCAAAGGACAAGCCCGGACAAAATCTTATATGATGTAAAGCGCTCCTGAGGACACATGGGAATATTGTCAAGCTAGTTTTCATCACGTTCATATGATTCGCGTTCGGTACTTTGATAATTTGGTATGTGGGTGGACCGGTGCTTGGGTACTGCCTTTACTTGGACAAGAATCCCACTTATGATTAACCTCTATTGCAAGCATCCGCAACTACAACAAAAGTATTAAGGTAAACCTAACCATAGAATGAAGCATATGGATCCAAATCAGCCCCTTAGGAAGCAACGCATAAACTAGGGTTTAAGCTTCTGTCACTCTAGCAACCCATCATTTACTTATTACTTCCCAATGCCCTCCTCTAGGCCCAAATAAGGGTGAAGTGTCATGTAGTCGACGTTCACATAACACCACTAGAAGAGAGACAACATACATCTCATCAAAATATCGAACGAATACCAAATTCACATGACTACTAATAGCAAGACTTCTTCCATGTCCTCAGGAACAAAAGTAACTACTCACAAAGCATAAACATGTTCATAATCAGAGGGGTATTAACATGCATATAGGATCTGAACATATGATCTTCCAGCAATTAAACCAACTAGCATCAACTACAAGGAGTAATTAACACTACTAGCAACCTACTAGCACCAATCCCGGACTTGGAGACAAGAATTGGATATAAGAGATGAACTAGGGTTTTTAGATGAGATGGTTGTTGGGGAACGTTGCAGAAAATTAAAATTTTTCCTACGGTTTCACCAAGATCCATCTATGAGTTCATCTAAGCAACGAGTCGAGGGAATGAGTTTGCATCTACATACCACTTGTAGATCGCGTGAGGAAGCTTGCAAGGTGATGATGGAGTCGTACTCGACGTGATTCGAATCACCGATGTCCAAGTGCTGAACGGACAGCACCTCCGCGTTCAACACACGTACGGGACGGGAGACGTCTCCTCCTTCTTGATCCAGCAAGGGGAAGGAGAGGTTGAGGAAGACAGCTCCACCGGCAGCACGACGGCGTGGTGATGGTGGAGAAGCAGTACTCCGACAGGGCTTCGCCAAGCACACAACGGAGGAGGAGAGGTGTTGGGGAGGGGAGGGCTGCGCCTTGGAGGGTGGTGCGGCTGCCCTCCCCTCACCCCTCTATTTATAGGGGGAAGGGAGAAGGGGGCCGGCCCCTCTAGAACCCATCTAGGGGGGGGCGGCGGCCAAGGGGAGAGGGGAGAGGGTGGCTTGCCCCCCAAGCCAAGGGGGCGCCCCCTCTAGGGTTCCCCCCTCAACCCTAGGCGCAAGGGCCCAAGGGAGGGGGTGCGCCCAGCCCACCAGGGGCTGGCTCCCTGCCCCACGCAGCCCATGTGGCCCCCGGGAGGGGTGGCCCCTCCCGGTGGACCCCCGGAACCCTTCCGGTGGCCCCGGTACAATACCGGTATGACCCCGAAACTTCCCGGTGTCCGTTTGACAACTTCCCATATATAAATCTTTACCTCCGGACCCTTCCGGAGCTCCTCGTGACGTCCGGGATCCCATCCGGGACTCCGAACAACATTCGGTAGTCACATACTAGTCTTCCTAATAACCCTAGCGTCACCGAACCTTAAGTGTGTAGACCCTACGGGTTCGGGAGACATGCAGACATGACCGAGACGCTCTCAGGTCAATAACCAACAGCGGGATCTGGATACCCATGATGGCTCCCACATGCTCCTCGATGTTGTCATCGGATGAACCACGATGTCGAGGATTCGATCAAACCCTGTATACAATTCCCTTTGTCAATCGGTACGTTACTTGCCCGAGACTCGATCGTCGGTATCCCAATACCTTGTTCAGTCTCGTTACCGGCAAGTCACTTTACTCGTACCGTAATGCATGATCCCGTGTCCAACACCTTGGTCACATTGAGCTCATTATGATGATGCATTACCGAGTGGGCCCAGAGATACCTCTCCGTCATACGGAGTGACAAATCCCAGTCTCGATCCGTGTCAACCCAACAGATACTTTCGGAGATACCTGTAATGCACCTTTATAGTCACCCAGTTACGTTGTGACGTTTGATACACCCAAGGCACTCTTACGGTATCCGGGAGTTACACGATCTCATGGTCGAAGGAAGAGATACTTGACATTGGCAAAGCTCTAGCAAAACGAACTACACGATCTTTTATGCTATGCTTAGGATTGGGTCTTGTCCATCACATCATTCTCCTAATGATGTGATCCCGTTATCAACGACATCCAATGTCCATAGTCAGGAAACCATGACTATCTGTTGATCACAACGAGCTAGTCAACTAGAGGCTCACCAGGGACATATTGTGGTCTAAGTATTCACACGTGTATTACGATTTCCGGATAATACAGTTATAGCATGAATAAAAGACATTTATCATGAACATTGAAATATAATAATACTTTTATTATTGCCTCTAGGGCATATTTCCAACAGTCTCCCACTTGCACTAGAGTCACCAATCTAGTTACATTGTGATGAATCGAACACCCATAGAGTTCTGGTGTTGATCATGTTTTGCACGCGAGAGAGGTTTAGTCAGCGGATCTGCGACATTCAGATCCGTGTGCACTTTGCAAATCTCTATGTCTCCATCTTGAACATTTTCACGGATGGAGTTGAAACGACGCTTGATGTGCCTGGTCTTCTTGTGAAACCTGGGCTCCTTGGCGAGGGCAATAGCTCCAGTGTTGTCACAGAAGAGTTTGATCGGCCCCGACGCATTGGGTATGACTCCTAGGTCGGTGATGAACTCCTTCACCCAAATCGCTTCATGCGCTGCCTCCGAGGCTGCCATGTACTCCGCTTCACACGTAGATCCCGCCACGACGCTCTGCTTGCAGCTGCACCAGCTTACTGCTCCACCATTCAACATATACACGTATCCGGTTTGTGACTTAGAGTCATCCAGATCTGAGTCGAAGCTAGCGTCGACGTAACCCTTTACGACGAGCTCTTCGTCTCCTCCATAAACGAGAAACATGTCCTTCGTCCTTTTCAGGTACTTCAGGATATTCTTGACCGCTGTCCAGTGTTCCTTGCCGGGATTACTTTGGTATCTTGCTACCAAACTTACGGCAAGGTTTACATCGGGTCTGGTACACAGCATGGCATACATAATAGATCCTATGGCTGAAGCATAGGGGATGACACTCATCTCTTCTTTATCTTTTGCCGTGGTCGGTGACTGAGCCGAGCTCAGTCTCACACCTTGTAACATAGGCAAGAACCCCTTCTTGGACTGATCCATTTTGAACCTCTTCAAAATCTTATCAAGGTATGTGCTTTGTGAAAGACCTATGAGGCGTCTCGATCTATCTCTATAGATCTTGATGCCTAATATATAAGCAGCTTCTCCAAGGTCCTTCATTGAAAAACACTTATTCAAGTAGGCCTTAATGCTGTCCAGAAATTCTATATTATTTCCCATCAAGAGTATGTCATCTACATATAATATGAGAAATGCTACAGAGCTCCCACTCACTTTCTTGTAAACGCAGGCTTCTCCATAAGTCTGCATAAACCCAAACGCTTTGATCATCTCATCAAAGCGAATGTTCCAACTCCGAGATGCTTGCACCAGTCCATAAATGGATCGCTGGAGCTTGCATACTTTGTTAGCGTTCCGAGGATCGACAAAACCTTCCGGCTGCATCATATACAGCTCTTCCTTAAGATGTCCGTTAAGGAATGCCGTTTTGACGTCCATCTGCCATATCTCATAATCATAGTATGCGGCAATTGCTAACATGATTCGGACGGACTTCAGCTTCGCTACGGGAGAGAAAGTCTCGTCGTAGTCAATCCCTTGAACTTGTCGATAACCCTTAGCGACAAGTCGAGCCTTATAGATGGTAACATTACCATCCGCGTCCGTCTTCTTCTTAAAAATCCATTTGTTTTCTATCGCTCGCCGATCATCGGGCAAGTCTGTCAAAGTCCATACTTTGTTTTCATACATGGATTCTATCTCGGATTTCATGGCTTCAAGCCATTTGTTGGAATCCGGGCCCGCCATCGCTTCTTCATAGTTCGAAGGTTCATTGTCGTCTAACAACATGATTTCCAGGACAGGGTTGCCGTACCACTCTGGTGCGGAACGTGTCCTTGTGGACCTACGAAGTTCAGTAGTAACTTGATCCGAAGTACCTTGATCATCATCATTGTTTTCCTCTTCAGTTGGTGTGGGCATCACAGGAACATTTTCCTGAGCTGCACCACTTTCCCGTTCGAGAGGTAGTACTTCATCGAGTTCTACTTTCCTCCCACTTACTTCTTTCGAGAGAAACTCTTTTTCCAGAAAGCATCCGTTCTTGGCAACAAAGATCTTGCCTTCGGATCTTAAGTAGAAGGTATACCCGACAGTTTCCTTAGGGTATCCTATGAATACGCATTTTTCCGACTTGGGTTCGATCTTTTCAGGTTGAAGTTTCTTGACATAAGCATCGCATCCCCAAACTTTTAGAAACGACAGCTTAGGTTTCTTTCCAAACCATAATTCATACAGTGTCGTCTCAACGGATTTAGACGGTGCCCTATTTCAAGTGAATGTAGCTGTCTCTAGAGCGTATCCCCAAAATGATAGCGGTAAATCGGTAAGAGACATCATAGACCGCACCATATCCAATAGAGTGCGATTACGACGTTCGGACACACCATTTCGTTGAGGTGTTCCAGGCGGCGTGAGTTGTGAAACGATTCCACATTTCCTTAAGTGTGTACCAAATTCGTGACTTAAGTATTCTCCTCCACGATCTGATCGAAAGAATTTTATCTTTCGGTCACGTTGATTCTCTACCTCATTCTGAAATTCCTTGAACTTTTCAAAGGTCTCAGACTTGTGTTTCATTAAGTAGACATACCCATATCTACTCAAGTCATCAGTGAGAGTGAGAACATAACGATATCCTCCGCGAGCCTCAACGCTCATTGGACCGCACACATCGGTATGTATGATTTCCAACAAGTTGGTTGCTCGCTCCATTGTTCCGGAGAACGGAGTCTTGGTCATTTTGCCCAAGAGGCATGGTTCTCATGTGTCAAACGATTCATAATCAAGAGACTCCAAAAGTCCATCAGCATGGAGCTTCTTCATGCGCTTGACACCAATGTGACCAAGGCAGCAGTGCCACAAGTATGTGGGACTATCGTTATCAACTTTACATCTTTTGGCATCCACACTATGAACATGTGTAACATTACGCTCGAGATTCATTAAGAATAAACCATTGACCATCGGAGCATGACCATAAAACATATCTCTCATATAAATCGAACAGCCATTATTCTCAGACTTAAATGAGTAGCCATCTCGTATTAAACGAGATCCAGATACAATGTTCATGCTCAAACATGGCACTAAATAACAATTATTAAGGTTCAAAACTAATCCCGTAGGTAAATGTAGAGGCAGCGTGCCGACGGCGATCACATTGACTCTGGAACCATTCCCGACGCGCATAGTCACCTCGTCCTTCGCCAGTCTCCATTTATTCCGCAGCTCCTGCTGTGAGTTACAAATATGAGCAACGGCACCGGTATAAAATACCCAGGAGTTACTACGAGTACTGGTAAGGTACACATCAATCACATGTATATCAAATATACATTTGGTGTTGCCGGCCTTCTTATCCGCTAAGTATTTGGGGGAGTTCCGCTTCCAGTGACCCTTCCCCTTGCAATAAAAGCACTTAGTCTCAGGCTTGGGTCCATTCTTTGACTTCTTCCCGGTAACTGGCTTACCAGGCGCGGCAACATCTTTGCCATCCTTCTTGAAGTTCTTCTTACCCTTGCCCTTCTTGAACTTAGTGGTCTTATTGACCATCAACACTTGATGTTCTTTCTTGATTTCAGCCTCTGCTGACTTCAGCATTGAGAACACTTCAGGAATAGTCTTTACCATCCCCTGCATGTTGTAGTTCATCACAAAGCTCTTGTAGCTTGGTGGGAGCGACTGGAGGATTCTGTCAATGACCGCCTCATCTGGGAGGTTAATGTTCAGCTGGGTCATACGGTTGTGCAACCCAGACATCTTCAGGATGTGCTCACTGACAGAACTGTTTTCCTCCATCTTACAACTGAAGAACTTGTCGGAGACATCATATCTCTCGACCCGGGCATGAGCTTGGAAAACTAGTTTCAGCTCTTCGAACATCTCAAATGCTCCGTGATGCTCAAAATGCTTTTGGAACCCCGGTTCTAAACTGTAAAGCATGCCGCACTGAACGAGGGAGTAATCATCAGCGCGAGTTTGCCAAGCATTCATAATGTCTTGGTTCTCTGGGACGGGAGCGTCACCTAGCGGTCCTTCTAGGACATATCGTTTCCTGGCAGCTATGAGGATGATCCTCAGGTTCCGGACCCAGTCCGTATAGTTGCTGCCATCATCTTTCAGCTTGGTTTTCTCTAGGAATGCGTTGAAGTTCATGTTGACATGAGCGTTGGCCATTTGATCTACAAGACATATTTGCAAAGGTTTTAGACTAAGTTCATGATAATTAAGTTCTAATCAAATTATGAACTCCCACTCAGATTAGACATCCCTTTAGTCATCTAAGTGTTACACGATCCGAGTCGACTAGGCCGTGTCCGATCATCATGTGAGACGGACTAGTCATCGTCGGTGAACATTCTCATGTTGATCGTATCTTCCATACGACTCGTGTTCGACCTTTCGGTCTCCGTGTTCCGAGGCCATGTCTGCACATGCTAGGCTCTTCAAG
The DNA here is from genome assembly GCF_018294505.1 of Triticum aestivum. Taxonomy (NCBI): domain Eukaryota; kingdom Viridiplantae; phylum Streptophyta; class Magnoliopsida; order Poales; family Poaceae; genus Triticum; species Triticum aestivum. Next base: position 413,872,618 of record NC_057803.1, on the reverse strand, counting down.
TTAACCCTAAGTGTTTTCGCTGTGTAAAACTGTCTTACACCCGTTGTATGTGAACGTAAGAATCCATCACACCCGATCATCACGTGGTGCTTAGAAGCGACGAACTGTAGCAACGGTGCATAGTTAGGGGAGAACACTTCTTGAAATTTTGTGAGGGATCATCTTATTTACTACCGTCATCCTAAGTAAACAAGATGCATAAACATAATAAACATCACATGCAATTATATAGTTGTGACATGATATGGCCAATATCATATAGCTCCATTGATCTTCATCTTCGGGGCTCCATGATCATCTTTTCACCGGCTTGACACCATGATCTCCATCATCATGATCTCCATCATCGTGTCTTCATGAAGTTGTCACGCCAACGACTACTTCTACTTCTATGACTAACGTTTAGCAATAAAGTAAAGTAGTTTACATGGCGTTATTCAATGACACGCAGGTCATACAAAAAAATAAAGACAACTCCTATGGCTCCTGCCGGTTGTCATACTCATCGACATGCAAGTCGTGAATCCTATTACAAAGAACATGATCTCATACATCACAATTCATCATTCATCACAACTTCTGGCCATATCACATCACATGATCAATCGCTGCAAAAACAAGTTAGACGTCCTCTAATTGTTGTTGCATCTTTTACGTGGCTGCAATTGGGTTATAGCAAGAACGTTTTCTTACCTACGAATAACCACAACGTGATTTTGTCAACTTCTATTTACCCTTCATAAGGGCCCTTTTCATCGAATCCGCTCCAACTAAAGTGGGAGAGACAGACACCCGCCAGCCACCTTATGCAACTAGTGCATGTCAGTCGGTGGAACCGGTCTCACGTAAGCGTACGTGTAAGGTTGGTCCGGGCCGCTTCATCCCACAATAGCGTTGAGCAAGAAAAGACTAGTAGAGGCAAGTAAGTTGACAAGATCCACGCCCACAACAAATTGTGTTCTACTCGTGCATTAGAGAACTACGCATAGACCTAGCTCATGATGCCACTGTTGGGGAACGTTGCAGAAAATTAAAATTTTTCCTACGGTTTCACCAAGATCCATCTATGAGTTCATCTAAGCAACGAGTCGAGGGAATGAGTTTGCATCTACATACCACTTGTAGATCGCGTGCGGAAGCTTGCAAGGTGATGATGGAGTCGTACTCGACGTGATTCGAATCACCGATGTCCAAGTGCTGAACGGACAGCACCTCCGCGTTCAACACACGTACGGGACGGGAGACGTCTCCTCCTTCTTGATCCAGCAAGGGGGAAGGAGAGGTTGAGGAAGACAGCTCCACCGGCAGCACGACGGCGTGGTGATGGTGGAGAAGCAGTACTCCGACAGGGCTTCGCCAAGCACACAACGGAGGAGGAGAGGTGTTGGGGAGGGGAGGGCTGCGCCTTGGAGGGTGGTGCGGCTGCCCTCCCCTCACCCCTCTATTTATAGGGAGAAGGGAGAAGGGGGCCGGCCCCTCTAGAACCCATCTAGAGGGGGGGCGGTGGCCAAGGGGAGAGGGGGAGAGGGTGGCTTGCCCCCCAAGCCAAGGGGGCGCCCCCTCTAGGGTTCCCCCCTCAACCCTAGGCGCAAGGGACCAAGGGAGGGGGTGCGCCCAGCCCACCAGGGGCTGGCTCCCTGCCCCACGCAGCCCATGTGGTCCCCCGGGAGGGGTGGCCCCTCCCGGTGGACCCCCGGAACCCTTCCGGTGGCCCCGGTACAATACCGGTATGACCCCGAAACTTCCCGGTGCCCGTTTAACAACTTCTCATATATAAATCTTTACCTCCGGACCCTTCCGGAGCTCCTCGTGACGTTTGGGATCCCATCCGGGACTCCGAACAACATTCGGTAGTCACATACTAGTCTTCCTAATAACCCTAGCGTCACCGAACCTTAAGTGTGTAGACCCTACGGGTTCGGGAGACATGCAGACATGACCGAGACGCTCTCAGGTCAATAACCAACAGCGGGATCTGGATACCCATGATGGCTCCCACATGCTCCTCGATGTTGTCATCGGATGAACCACGATGTCGAGGATTCGATCAAACCATGTATACAATTCCCTTTGTCAATCGGTACGTTACTTGCCCGAGACATGATCGTCGGTATCCCAATACCTTGTTCAGTCTCGTTACCGGCAAGTCACTTTACTCGTACCGTAATGCATGATCCCGTGTCCAACACCTTGGTCACATTGAGCTCATTATGATGATGCATTACCGAGTGGGCCCAGAGATACCTCTCCGTCATACGGAGTGACAAATCCCAGTCTCGATCCGTGTCAACCCAACAGATACTTTCGGAGATACCTGTAATGCACCTTTATAGTCACCCAGTTACATTGTGACGTTTGATACACCCAAGGCACTCTTACGGTATCCGGGAGTTACACGATCTCATGGTCGAAGGAAGAGATACTTGACATTGGCAAAGCTCTAGCAAAACGAACTACACGATCTTTTATGCTATGCTTAGGATTGGGTCTTGTCCATCACATCATTCTCCTAATGATGTGATCCCGTTATCAACGACATCCAATGTCCATAGTCAGGAAACCATGACTATCTGTTGATCACAACGAGCTAGTCAACTAGAGGCTCACCAGGGACATATTGTGGTCTAAGTATTCACACGTGTATTACGATTTCCGGATAATACAGTTATAGCATGAACAAAAGACATTTATCATGAGCATTGAAATATAATAATACTTTTATTATTGCCTCTAGGGCATATTTCCAACAATGGTGCTGATGAAGATGTTGATGGAGATTGCCCTCTCCTGATGAGAGGAGCATTGGTGATGACGATGGCGATGATTTCCCCCTTCGGGAGGGAAGTTTCCCCGGCAGAACAGCTCCGCCAGAGCCCTAGATTGGTTCCGCCAAGGTTCCGCCTCGTGGCAGCGGAGTTTCGTCTGGGAAGATGGCTTATGATTTTTTTCCCATCTAAAGACTCCAGATAGCAGAAGATGGTCACCGGAGGGCCCCCAAGGGGCCCATGAGGTAGGGGGGCACACCCAGAGGGGTAGGGCGCGCCCCCTACCCTCGTGGGCAGGGTGTGGCCCCCCTGGTGAAGTTCTTGCTCTCAGTATTTTTTATATAATTGGGAAACATCTTCCATGAAGTTTCCGGACTTTTGGAGCTGTGCAGAATAGGTCTCTAATATTTGCTCCTTTTCCAGTCCAGAATCCCAGCTGCCGGCATTCTCCCTCTTTATGTAAACCTTGTAAAATAAGAGAGAATAGGCATAAGTATTGTGACATAATGTGTAGTAACAGCCCATAATGCAATAAATATTAATATAATAGCATGATGCAAAATGGACGTATCACTCCACCAGCTACTGCTCATCCACGGGCTCTTGTTCATCCAGCCTCCACCGCTCCTCCACCGGCTACTATTCAACCAACCCTCTCCACAGGGTCCTGTTCAATCACCCCTCCACGGGCTACTGTTTATCCAGCCCTCCACCGGTTACTGTTCAACCAGCCCTCCATGGGGTCCTGTTCATCCAACCCTCCACGGGGTCCTATTCATCCACCCCAACCGGCTCCATCGGGGTCATGTTCATCCAGCGGCAACGACCTCTACTACCACGGGGTCATGTTCATCAAACCCACCACCAGGAACTATTCATCCAACCCCCCCCCAACAATGCTCACTATTGATCAAGACGCGGCAGGTTCGATCGGCTTCAATTAGCAGCAGTACCGAAGGAATCGCTCGATCGGGTTCAGTTAACAGCCAGGGATCGATCGCTCGGGTTCAATAACACGTAGCCTGCAGTGCAATTGCTCGGGTTCAGTAGGCGAACACCTCGCTCGTGTTCAGTTAGAGCGCAATGCCTCACACACACACGCGTACGTGTACGAGAGAAATGCGCAAACCTCCGTGCATCGCTCGGCCCCGACCACCCACCGTAACCGGGAACTCCCTGATATTTTCCTCGCCCTCGCTTCTACCATGGTTTTTTCCATCATGGACGGTGTCGGTGTCAAAACTGGCGGATCTCGGGTAGGGGGTCCCGAACTGTGCATCTAGGCGGATGGTAACAGGAGGTGGGTGACACGATGTTTACCAGGTTCGTGCCCTCTTGATGGAGGTAATACCCTTCATCCTTCTTGATTGTTCTTCATAATATGAGTAGTACAAGAGTTGATCTACCACGAGATCGAAGAGGCTAAACCCTAGAAGCTAGCTTATGGTATGATTGTGTGTTGTTGGTCCTACGGACTAAACCCTCCGGTTTATATAGACACCGGAGGGAGCTAGGGTTACACAGAGTCGGTTACAAGGAAGGAGATCTACATATCCGTACTGCCAAGCTTGCCTTCCATGCCAAGAAGAGTCTCATCCGGACACGGGACGAAGTCTTCAATCTTGTATCTTCATAGTACAATAGTCCGGCCAAAGGATATAGTCCGGCTGTCCGGATACCCCCTAATACAGGACTCCCTCAGTAGCCCCCGAACCAGGCTTCAATGACAATGAGTCCGTGTCGCTATACAAAAAGAGGGGTACACTTTTTGTACCCCTATAACTGTGCACGGGCAGTCAGAGCCATGGGCACCACCACACTGAGCAAGGCATGGGAGGTGATCCCAGGTAAGGACGAAGCTCAAGAGAAGCAGAACGACGCCAAGATCAAGACCACAAAGAGCAAAGGGGACGAAGCGGACCCCCCGGCAAGATGCTTGCCGGGAGGCGGTTTTAGCAAACCCGGCAAGACCCTTGCCGTGGCAGCTCGCCCCACACCTACGGAGTGAGTCACCCTTGAGTCCACTGCCCCCATGGGGCAAGGATTCGGGAGACATCCCCATGGTGGCCTGCAGATCTTTGTGAAGACATTCAAGATCAGATACACCCTTTAGAAGATGATGATCCTTATCAGGATCCCAGCCAAGGAGGACCACAAGGCCCCCGGCAAGAGCCTTGCCGGGGAAGACAGCAGGCGCCACGGCAAGACCCTTGCTGGGGCCCCGGCAAGGCCCTTGCCAAGAACACCCATAGATCCACCATCAGGCCCGCGCCAGTTATACCTCTACCGCCGTTCGCATGTAGCTGCCGACCCAACCAGCTGGGCAGGCACCTGCGTGGCGGCATGCAGATCTTCATGGAGACCCACCACTGCGCCACCTCAGCTGCCTGCCTGCCTACATGGCACCATGGGCGCCGCTAGCCAGGGCGCATGTCGACACGAGAGGGAGCGGCGACGGACAAGACGGGTCTCTCCCCCATCCCCGATAAAGCAAGGACACCTGGGCAAGATGCATTAAATGTGCCTTGTCATGTAATGCGAGGGATAACCTCACATCACTGTACCCTTTTTCCACCTCCTATGTGCCACTGTGGCAACCCCTTTCCTATAAAAGGAGGCCCGAGGCGACCAGGAGGAGGATTCGGCTTTTTGGAGCTCCTCACACCCCATAGCTAGCTCAAGAACACAGATATACAACCCACCAAAGCAGGAGTATGGTTTTACGCATCCCCGCGGCCCGAACCTGGATAAACGAACCGTGTGCTATCTGTTTGATCCGCTCTTCTCACGACCCCATGCCCCGCAACCGTAGTAGGGATTCTTGTGATCCCATAGGTGTCATTCCGACCGACATCTTTGGCGCGCCAGGTAGGGGAGCGCAGTTGTGAGAATCGGCTCTAGCAATCAGCGCAGCACTCCTTCGCCTTCGTGGATCTTGCAGAAAGACGGAGGCCAGAAGATCAGCGCTTGAGTGACTACAAACAGAAGCTAAGTTGCACTGAACCCTTATGTGTGCTACCCTTCTTATTTGAGGTTATTCCCCCCGGAGATATTTGCTTTGTATGAGAAACCTGCACGCCAGGGGGCTCTACCACGATCGGCAACGCCCTTGCCCTGTTTCGAGTCCGCTCAACAGCTCAAGCGGCTGTGTCGAGAATGGCAGAGTAGCCTTCCGCGATCAGCAACGCCCCCGATTCTGACTCGAATCAAGCTCGACAGTTCGAGCGGCCGTGTTCAGAACGGAAAGGTGGCTCGTCCGGCAGCACGCGTACCCAGCTGGCCATGGGGATCCGTCCCCAAAATAGGAATTGAATGGGGAAATAACATGCATGAAAATTAAGAGTACTTCAAAGTTATATTACATCACATCATAGCTGCAGTTCTAATTAAAGATAAAATTTGTCTTGGTCGGGAACCCGCAGCGGCGAAGAAGAACGGGATGCCTAATCCCGGCGCTGGCCTTCCACCCTCTTGTTCTTGTCGATGCAGTCGGTGATGGGCTTGATGCGCTCCTTGAGCACCGTGAGGTCAGTACCATCCGGCAAGCTCTTCATCGTGGCCGCGAAGTCAAGATCGGGATTCCAGTACGCCATCTTGGTGAGGACCTTGGTCACGACCCTCCGGCAAAGTCGCCGGGCCTCCTCGGCCAGGTGGCCGTCCTGTTAGAGTGGAGATAAGATAAGGCTCCAAGGACGCCCTCGAAGAACAGGGTCAACTTGGTGTTGACGATCCCGCTGCGCTCAGGGGCGTACCTCACGTTTGGCATCCCCATGGTGGCCAACTGCGAGGTGACCCTGCCGGCGACCTCCTCCAGACGGCTGATCCATCTGTTCTCGCCCGCCACATAATCCTGGTGGGAGGCGGCCTCTTTCGCCCGCAGCTGCTTCTCCTCCTCCAGGCTCCTGGTCAAGGTCTCCTCCCGAGCCCTGCTCTCCGACATCATCTTCTCGAGATCCCCCAGCTTCAGCTTGAGGTCTCTGACAGAGTTATGCGCTTTGGAGAGCTCCCCAGCCCTGCTGATGACCGCTCCTTGCGCCTCCACCAAGGCGCTGTTGACCGTGCTCTTCTCGTTGGACAGCTTGAGGGCCTGCTCCTTCAGCTCGTTCTGCGCCACCTCTAACTCCCTTACCTTGCCGGCATGGGCCAGAGCCTGGGCATCGAGTGCCTCCTTGTGCCTCTGCTCTAGCTCGCGAGTCCACCGCGCGACAAGGGCCTCGAGCTCCTCATCCTTGCCACGGAGCGCTATGGCAAGCTTCGCCTCACGCGCGGTGAGGTCCTCTTCTCGGGAATCCAAGGTAGCTTGATGCTGGTTCCGGGCGGCCTCGGCCGCGGCATCCAAGTTCGCCACCTTTTCCTGGGACTTCTCGATGTCAGCCATCTTCATGGTGAGCTCCACATCACGCTCGGCCAATTTCTCCTAAAAGGCCCTCTGCTCCTCGTGAGCCTGGTGGAACCAGGTCTGCGTCTCGGCAACGCGCGCCTTGAAGTCCACCTCCGCGTTGTCCACCATTGCCATCCTGGACTTGACCTTGTCCAGGCGAGCATGGTAGAGCACTTGGAGCTTCTGGAGATTGGCCCCCATGGCACGGAAAAGCTGCTCTTCTGGAGAACCGTCGCCACCAATGCCCGTATCATCAACCACCTCGAGCCCGGTGGCGGCAAGCACCTCGCCGTCGAAAACTTCCCCTTTGGCGGGCGCCTGGCTTGACGCCCTTGGGAGGTGGACGAAGAGATCGTCGCCCACCTTCAGATATCTGCTGGGGCCCAAGGTTGAGGAGGAGGGAGGATGGTCACCCACCACCTCTTCCTCGGCGGAGGCCTTGCCGGCCTGACCGGCAGGTCCACCGCTGGCACCCTCGGCAGAAGCCTCGCCGGTCGCCTTGGCGGCCCCTGCCGCGGTGTCCTCGGCAGCATCCTTGGCGGCCTCCTCAACAATGTTCCCAGCTACGGTATCCACGTCCTCCATACATGTTGAAGGAGGGCCTGGGCAGCAACGGGAGCAATGAAGCCAAGAAAATAGTAAGGGAAAAACAGAGACGAAGGACAGGCGACTCACCAGTACCAGGCTGTGAAGCAGAAGTCCCCTCTCCGCCAGCATTTGGCACTGCGGCAGAGCCACCAGCGCCCAAGTTCCCCTCTTCCTCCATGGGTGTGGGCTCCGTGCCTGATGCCCTTGCCGGGGACGCCCACCGCGGCGGCGTAGTCGATGGGGGTGGTGTGTTAGGAGTAGCCCTCTATGGCTCCTCCTGCTGCCACTCCCCTCCTGCAAACCCGGCAAGGTCAGCATCATAGCATCGAGCACCTACCACATGTCGAGTAAGAAGAGGGAGACGAACTTACGTTGGGGGCTGCGCCGGGGGCTGCTGTCCGGGCTGCTCAGCACCACCAGTGGTGTCTTTGAAGCCCCAGCCAGGGGCTGGCTGCTCGCCGAGGTCCTCGCCCTATTCACCCTCTGGGCCAACGTCTCTGTCTCCCTACGGAAGCAAAAATGGATCAAGACAAGCGACCCAATTCGAGGAAATGGAAATGACAGTAAGGAACGGAGAACTTACTCATCATCCGTCTCCTCCACTTCCACCAGTTTCTTTTTCCACTCTGGGCTGAGAGGCCCGAGATCAAAAGGGAGCTCCACATCATCATCTGAGTCGATGCCCGCCGGAGGAGGCGAAGGAGGCGGCGGGGTTTGTGCGCGCCCGGATGAGGAAGGGGCTGTTGTCTTCTTCTTCTCAGCGGCCTTCGTTAGCCTCTTGGCTGCCGTGGTCCTCATGTGGCGCCCAGACCCCTCCAGGGTCAATTGAGGTCGCGCAGCCCTGCCGGGCCGGACCGGCTCACCGGAGCCAGCCCGCCGCGGGACTCACCCTCTTCCCCTGGTTGGCGTCGAGCCCGCTGCCACGTCCTCCTCCTCCCGCAACGACTCGTCGGTCGCGTCCTCGACAAGCGGAGCTCCGGTGTCGGTGCTGCTGACCTCCCCGGAGGCTACCGCCCAACGGGTGAGCTTCTCTTCCTCCACTGCTGTTGCGGCCTTCTCCTCCACGCCCCCGGCGCTGCCGGCCTCCATGGCAAGCTGTGCCTCCCTCGCCCTAGTGGCGATGTAGTCCAGCTCTGCCTGGGTGGTGTCCATGATAAGCCACCGCTCGGCGTCGGCATTTACGTACACCTCAATCAGGGTGTCGAAGAATTGCTGCACATCCTCGTCCTTCGGCTCCTCCCAGCTCAGGACAGGGCCGTGCGCATTACAGTCGGGCATCATGGTGATGATCTAGGACCGACGTGAATTGTTGCACAACGGGACCACCCCCGCTGGCAGCTTGAAAAATGGCCCCTTGAGGGCCTTGCCGACCTTTGCGACAGCCCTCGCGGCCTTGCCGGTCCGCTCGACCTCACCATCGCGACACACATCAAGCTGGAAAAGCCGCTGGCAGAAGTGGGCATGCGCCAGCACTGTGAAGTTGTGATCGAGGCCGGGGCGGAGTCGCATAATGTCAGCCGAGTTCGTAAAGAGCCAAGCTGGTCTCCCTTTGCTATGCAACGGGGCGATCCGGCGGCGAATGAAGTCCGCCCCGATCATCTCAAGGGTGAGTCCGGCCTGGGTGAGCCAGAGAATCCTGGTGGTGGCGATGGTGAGCCTCCCATCAGCGGTGTCGACATCGCTCCAATCGTTGCCGCGGACCGGCGGCACTCGGCAGACCTTGTAGAATTTCGGCGCGTTTTAATCTTCAATCCAGCACCACCGGCCATGCCATTCCTCACACCTCTCCTTCACGGCACCGTCCGGGTACGCCCCCTTGGATCTTGGGATCCAGGTGACGCAACCGGAGATGGCTCCTCCCGGCTGGATTCGAGGGAAGAAGTAATGGCGGAAGAGCGTCGTGTTGGGCTGCACCCCGGCAAAGCCCTCGCAAAGATGCACGAAGAAAGCCATGCACGCCACCGCATTCGGAGTAAAATCCAAGAGGCGAAAGCCGAAGGTGCGCATAACGTCGCAGAAGAAATCGGAGAAAGGAGGGCATAACCCGCAAGAAAAGTAATCAATGAAGAAGGGGTACCGATTCGAGGCAGGATCAGCTCAAGCAGCAGGAATGATGCGCGTCGCCGGGTGTCCCAAAATCCTCTCCCCCCATCTTCACCCCCCATAGGGGCTTGAAGGAGGCCTGGAGCTGTTGAACATCAACCGTCGACGGGAAGAAGAAGGCGGACTTCGTCCGGTCACCCGACAACGCGCTCTCTGGCGGCTCCATCGTCCCGGCGCCCTTAGCCGCCCCTTGCCCTTGGCGAATTTGGGAGCCATGGCAACCAAGAAGTTCAGAGGGCTGAGGAAGGGGGATGGCAAAGCAGCGGCGGCGGGCGACAGTGAAAGCTTAGGAAGGAAGGAAGAGATGGAACGGCGGCTCTGAGATTGGAAAAGGCGCAAGGGAAGAAGAGGAAGTGAGCAGCGCGCCCACGATTATTCCTTCTTATGGGGGAAAACGCAGGCTGCCTCCTTTCACATTAACTGTGATGTGATACATGCCCGCGGGAAGCAACCCCACGCATGCCGCCCACATCACACACGCCTCCCCACGCCGCGCCACGCGCGGGAAGCATGGGAAGCGCAGCGCGCAAAGAGACTTACCACGGTAAAAACCGCCCCGCCTGCCCGCGCACCATTTTTGGGCCTAGCCCAACAACGTGATTATGCTTACGTGTGGCCCAGGCCCGGGGGCTCCTGTCGGTGTACAAAAAGAGGGGTACACTTTTTGTACCCCTATAACTGTGCACGGGCAGTCTGAGCCACAGGCACCACCACATTGACCAAGGGAAGGGAGGTGAGCCAAGGTAAGGTCGAAGCTCAGGAGAAGCAGAATGACGCCAAGATCAAGACCACAAAGAGCAACGGGGACGAAGCGGACCCCCCTGGCAAGATCCTTGCCGGGAGGCGGTTTTAGCAAACTCGGCAAGACCCTTGCCGTGGCAGCTCGCCCCACACCTACGGAGTGAGTCAACCTTGAGTCCACTGCCTCCATGGGGCAAGGATTCGGGAGACATCCCCGTGGTGGCTTGCAGATCTTTGTGAAGACATTCAAGATCAGATACACCCTTTAGAAGATGATGATCCCTGGCGGGATCCCAGCCAAGGAGGACCACAAAGCCCCCGGCAAGAGCCTTGCCAGGGAAGACAGCAGGCGCCACGGCAAGACCCTTGCCGGGGCCCCGGCAAGGCCCTTGCCAAGAACACCCGTAGGGCCACCATGAGGCCCACGCCAGTCAAACCTCTACCGTCGTTCGCATGCAGCTGCCAACCCAACCAGCTGGGCAGGAAACTGCATGGCGGCATGCAGATCTTCGTGGAGACCCACCACTACGCCACCTCAGCTGCCGCCTGCCTACATGGCACCGCGGGCGCCGCTAGCCAGGGCGCGTGTCAACACGACAGGGAGCAGCGACGGACGAGACGGGTCTCTCCCCCATCCCCGATAAAGCAAGGACACTTGGGCAAGACACATTAAATGCGCCTTAACGCGAGGGATAACCTCACATCACTGTACCCTTTTTCCACCTCCTGTGTGCCACTGTGGCAACCCCTTTCCTATAAAAGGAGGCCCGAGGCGACCAGGAGGAGGATTCGGCTTTTTGGAGCTCCTCACACCCCATAGCTAGCTCAAGAACACAGATATACAATCCACCAAAGCATGAGTAGGGTTTTACGCATCCCCGCGGCCCGAACCTGGATAAACGAACCGTGTGCTATCTGTTTGATCCGCTCTTCTCACGACCCCACGCCCCGCAACCGTAGTAGGGATTCTTGTGATCCCATAGGTGTCGTTCCCACCGACAGTCCGGTACGCAGATTGTCTTCGGCATTGCAAGGCGGGTTCTTCTTCAAACTCTGAGTACCTGCTAAATAGTGTCCGGCTTCTCGTAAATGTTGCGCTTCTTGGCTTCTGTGTCCAATAATGGCCATCTTCCATGTGTCAAGCGAATGTGAGGAGCCAGGGTGTTTTTACATTTACCACCCCATCTATGTGAATGAACTATCTATTAAAGAGACGAGGATCCTTAGATCCAAACCACACCATCCTCCCTCAGCGAGCATTCATCGGAGTGCGCCCGAAAAAATCCATCCCAACATGGCCGGCCAGCGCAGCTCCTCCTCTCACTCCCGCATCCCCAAGCCCGGAGATTGGGAGAAGTGTTCCGTCCCGCACAGCCAATTAGTGAAGCTATAGACCCAGGGATTCCTCCCTCTAGCGTATATGGTCCCGGTTTGAGCTAGGCTCGCCACCTTTAATGGCGGGGAGCAAGCGGAGAGCTTTCCCAACCCCTCTAAGGGAGAGTGGGTATGCCTTGTCCCTTATTTGTTAAGGGGACTCGGATGTCCAATCCATCCATTTCTCCGAGGGCTCCTGGAGTTCTACGGCCTCTAGTTCCACAACCTCACCCCTGCCTCCATACTGCACATCGCTGGTTACGTAGCCCTTTGTGAGCTGTTTCTGGGTTGCGAAGCTCATTTTGCGCTGTGGAAGAAGTTGTTATGCCTTGTGCCCCATACACAGAGGGGATCAATATATCAAGTGGGCGGAGCCGAAGTATGGCGCATCGTCAGGACCGGATACCTATCCGGTACCCCGAAAAAGACGTCCGAGGACTGGCCTTCGGAGTGGTTTTATATGGAGGATGTTCCTCTCCCGGATCCTATCCGGATTGGTCTTCCTGAGTTCAACAACGCCCCTTTGAAGAAACGCCTAAGCTAGCACCCACGGAGCAAATAGGAGGAAGATGATAGAGACGTATTTTATCTGATTGGCCGGATAAAGTTGCTGGCCAAATCAGGACTGACCATAACCGAGGTTATGGCAATATGCATTATGCGGGGGGTGCAACCACTTCAATATCGAGGCCACCCCATGTTGCACTTCAACGAGGAAGATGATGCCACTCGCTGCGGGCACAAGGGACCGGCCTCAGTTGCTGCTCTAGCAAAAATTCTATCCGATCTGTATAAGGGGGAAGAAGAGGAGTTCCTCCGCATCAAGCCACGGGATGGATTCTCCATGAACAACCCTTGAAGCTGGGTTTGCTTTCGCTCTTTTTACTTCTATCCTATCCTTGTTTTCGTGATAAATATTTACCTTGCCGTTTCATCACAGGAACTACGTAAGGTGGTAGGGGAGATCAATAGCCCACCTCCACAACCGGAGGATCCTGAACGGGTCCTCGACCCCGGCCTCAAAGACGCTCCGGACATATTCGTGGAGCTGATTGATAGGATTTTCCATCAGCTAAGCTGTGATGACGCCATGGTGGCCATTATAGCCGACTACCCTAGGCTACTCCCAGCCTCGCAGGTAAACGAGACCGGAGTCCCAACCTTTGAAAAGGATTTCCTTTTATGCACTTCACCTACTATATACAAATGGTGTTTTATTGGGAAGGCCCTCGGAACGCCATGCCGAGCCCACGGTGACTCACCAACAAGGGATTTCAAAGCCGGACAGGCTAAAAAGGAAGGCGGTCCGGACAGAGACGTCGGCGCAGAGGTATGATGCAACACCTCACTCCGTGGTTGTCGTCTTTAAAAATATAATAACACCCGTGTTTCCTAGAAGGAAGAACGCTCGTCGGACAATATCCGGAGAGGTCGCCGATCACGCCTCTACCAGTCAGGCTCCAGGGTCGGACACAGAGGCAAAAGCTAACACGAGGCACATTCCGGATACTCCTTCTACAGAGGATGCGGATATGATATCCGCTACGAATTCCGAAGTGGAGAGCACCATGAATCACAGGCGTCGCCGAGCCATACTCCGTGACGCTTATTTCTCCCGAGAGGCGTTTGATGCATTCAACTCAGGAGATGCGTACCTATGTGCTGCTCAAAATGGTCTAGCCAGAGCCACAGACCAGTATATAAAGGATGTACGGGTAAGAAAATTTGATGATTATATATATCAATAGCCCCTGAGACTTGAAACAGTTGGCACAACTAATTTAGGGATCATTTATTGTGCAGGTTCTTACAAAGAAGAATACTCGACTGTCACAGGAGCTGGAGGAATGCAAGACCCAACTTCCGGCTGCCGTCGTCGCATTGAAGGAACCTAAAAAGTCCCCAGCTGGTAATATTTGTTTCAAAGAATGATAAGTACCATATAGTGTGCGGCGTGGCTGCAGATCTAGCAATAGATATTGCAGATGACTCCGGAGAGAATCCGGAGGACCAACATGTCGTACGACAACTAAAGGCTGGCAAACACATGCTGACTAAGGTCACGCGGGAGAAAAACAATCTCCAAGACGCCAATACCACGCTGAGCGTGGAACTGAAAGATGTTCGAGCCCAGCTTGCAGACTCCGTGAAGGAGAATAAGCGGCTTCGATGTGGCAAGTAGAATTAGCCCTTAAAAGAGTGCGGCGAAGAAGCCGGCTAACAGAGTTATGTCTGCAGGTATGCTGACGGGTCATCCCGCGGAGGAGATGCCCGGGTCTACGGGTGATCTTCTACCTGAGCTCTCACAACTGCACGAACAAGTTCGGTAGGTGATGCAAAGTATTGCCCAGGCCTTGCAGCCATCCATCTCCCTGCCAGTAGGCATTGGAGAGCTTGCGGAGAAGCTCAAGGGAGCACGGCGGCTCTTCCGATTATGGAAGATATCGTCCTGCCGTCAAGGTGCCAGGGAAGCCTGGGACATGGTGAAGACGCGGTATACCAAGGATGACCCAAACCACATGGCCGAGGTCGGACCTGTGGGGCCCAATGGGAAAGAGATCCCCGTTAGCTTAGTGTATGGGCAAGTAGAATTAGCCGCAAAGTATTCCCAACAGGATTTTAGGCTAGACAACCTGTTGGATGGTATACAAGAGGAATTTAGTCACTCTACATGACTATGTAATTAAAGCGACATGTATAATGCCTTCTAGCCGGATTGTAAATCATTTGTCATGGCGGACCTTTTCGCTTCAACCTCGGGACCCGATAGTCTGGAGTGTATCCGAATACCCGCTCAGTTATATAAGAACCGGGGTATGCGTGGAAACTAGGCGTAGGGGTCATTTGTGCTTGAATAGACAAGTACCCAACTAGTTATATTATATTACATGGGTAGTAAGAAACATCTTCTAGGGAGAATAGTTCCGTTAAGGTTCCTTTCCCTGGGTACTCATGCCCTAAAGTGCATGTCCGGACTACGAGAGGAGACGCAGGCAAAAACATCTCGGGGCACATATGGAAAATAAATAAAAATCATCTTGTGTTCACCGACCGAATATTCCCTTAAGAACGCTAGCTTTCGGCTTCACCCAGTCTGAGGTACACATCCGGCTGACCCGACTGTAACAATCGCAGAGGTGCTCCCCTTATGCCCTAGCCGAATTAACGGGAACGTTGGGCATAAATACAAGAGCCAGGCAACCCAGCTTGGCCAAAACTTAAGTCGTATCGATGCATATAATGGTGAAGAAAAGGTACATGCGGAAGAATAACACATGTGCGGGGCATGAAGCCCAGATAAACAATTAAGCTTCTATGTAAGAAGCCCCCAGGTATAATGAGCGCGGTTAGCCCGTCAATAGTGTGCAAGCAAGGCACATGTTGGCCCTTGAAGGCCTTGAGAACGAATAAAAGAAAGAAAGAGAGAAAAGACAGATAATGTATATGTAAAAAATGGACAGAGGAAGGAGACAAACATAGAGTCCGGCACTAGGCGTAAAAATCTTTGGAGCCTGGCTGCGTTCCATGGGTTCGGCTTAAGTCGATTATTCGATGCATCCCGCAGACAGTACGCTCCACCGGTCAGAACTTGGTCAATAATGAAGGGACCTTCCCATTTGGGCTCAAGCTTGGTCTTTTTCCTCTCCGGCAGGCATAGAACTAGCTCGGCAACATTATAAGTTTTGGCCCGTACTTCTCTGCTTTGGTATCTTCGAGCTTCTTGCTGATAGAATGCGGAATTGGCTTTTGCCACGTCGCGCTCCTCCTCCAGGGTGTCTAGACTGTCCTGCCGATCGAGCTCGGCTTCTCTTTCTTCGTACATGCGCACTCAAGGTGAGTCATGAATTATCTTGCAGGGCAGAACCGCCTCTGCGCCGTACACCATAAAGAAGGGTGTGTATCTGGTAGTACGATTCGACGTGGTCAGCAGCCCCCAGAGTACGGAGTCGAGCTCCTCTACCCAGTGCGTGTTAGAATCCTTTAAGGACCGCACTAATCTGGGTTTGATGCCGCTCATGATAAGACCATTTGCTCGCTCAAATTGGCCGTTGGTTCGTGGGTGATAGACAGAAGCATAATCGAGCTTGATGCCCATGTAGCTGCACCAGAGTTTTACCTCGTCGGCCATGAAGTTTGTGTCATTGTCAGTGATGATGCTGTGGAGGACGCCATAATGGTGTACAACCCCGAATATGAAGTCTATCACCGGTCCGAATTCGGCCGTTTTAACAGGTTATACTTCTATCCATTTGGTGAATTTATCCACCATGACCAGTAAGTATTTTTTCTTATGGGTTCCCCCTTTGAGGGGTCCAACCATGTCAAGCCCCTAGACCGCGAAGGGCCAGGTAATGGGGATTGTTTGGAGGGCGGTGGGTGGCATGTGGCTTTGGTTTGCAAAAAGCTGGCAACCGACGCAGCGTTGGACCATGTCCTGTGAATCTACCCGGGCCGTCGGCCAATGAAAACCTGTACGGAAGGCCTTGCTTACAAGGGCCCGGGCTGCAGCGTGGTGGCCGCTGAGCCCGGCGTGAATTTCTGCCAAAAGCTTCCGCCCTTCCTCTTCAGAGATGCACCTTTGAAGGACTCCGGTAGAGCTTTTTTTATACAGCTCTCCCTCGTGGACGCTGTAGGCTTTAGATCGCCGCACTATGCAGCGTGCCTCATTTTGGTCCTTGGGAAGTTCCTGTCTAGTTAGGTTGGCTAGGAATGGTTTTGTCCACGGGGCGATGATGGCCATTATTACATGGGCTGAAGGTGTTATTTCGGTGGCAGAGCCTCCGATTATGTTGGAGTGTTCGGTATCGGGCATTTTGGCCGGGTCCGGACTATAGTTACCGGTGTCCCCTTCCCATACCACGGATGGCTTAAACAACCTATCCAAAAAGATGTTGGGGGGATCGCATCGCGTTTTGCCCCGATGCGGGCGAGGATATCCGCCGCCTGATTTTTTTCCCGAGCCACATGGTGAAATTCGAGCCCCTCGAACCGAGCTGACATCTTTAGGATGGCGTTGCGATAGGCTGCCATTTTCAGATCCTTGGCATCGAACTCTCCATTTATTTGGGATATTGCGAGGTTCAAATCCCCACGCACCTCCAGGTGTTGAATGCCCATGGAAACTGCCATCCGAAGACCATGTAACAGGGCTTCGTATTTTGCTGCATTGTTGGAGTCTGTATACAGTATCTGTAGTATGTTAGGACGACGCCAGCTTCGGTTGGGGACGTCAGGACGACGCCAGCTCCCAAACCAGCCAGCATTTTGGAGCCGTCGAAGTGCATGATCCAGTTGGAGTATGCGACGTACTCTTTAGGGAGTTCGGCTTCCGTCCATTCGGCTACAAAGTCAGCCAATACTTGCGATTTAATGGCTCGCCGAGGTTTGTATGTTATGTCGAACGGGAGGAGCTCAATGGCCCATTTGGCAATCCGGCCCGTGGCACTTCTGAGGCTACTGTAATTGAACACTCTTGAAAGTAGTGTCGCAGCTTCCGGGATGCCATGAATACCACATAGGCTATCTTTTGATAATGTGGGTACCGTGATTTGCATGGAGTGAGGACGGTGGATACATAATATACCGACTTTTGAAGGGGGAATTTATGTCCGTCCGTTTCTCGTTCAATGACGAGCACTGCGCTTACAACCTGATGAGTTGCCGCAATGTACAACAGCATTGGTTCGCCGATGTTTGGCGTGGCCAGGATTGGCTTGGTTGCCAGTATAGCTTTTATTTCTTCCAATCCGGCTGTGGCAGCGTTCGTCCACTCGAAGTGTTCGGTGCGCCGAAGGAGGTGATAAAGGGGTAATGCCTTATCTCCTAAGTGGGAGATAAAGTGGCTTAGAGCCGCCACACATCTGGTTAATTTCTAGATTTGTTTGAGGTCCGTTGGGATAGCCAACTGTGACAGAGCTTGGATTTTGGCCGGATTTGCTTCAATTCCTCTACTGGAGACAATGAAACCCAGGAGCTTTCCAGCTAGTACACCGAAAACGCATTTTTCCGGATTGAGCTTGATGTTGTATTTTCGGAGGTTGTCGAATGTGAGCCTCAAGTCGTCTATTAGAGAGTCGACGTGTTTGGTTTTTACGACCACATCATCTACGTATGCCTCTACTGTTTTGCTGATCTGTTTCTTCAGACATGTCTGAATCATGCACTGATATGTTGTGCCGGCATTTTTGAGCCCAAAAGGCATTGTGTTGAAACAGAAGGGGCCGTATGGTGTGATAAATACCATTGCGGCTTGGTCGGACTCCGCCATCTTGATTTGGTGGTAGCCGGAGTATGCATCGAGGAAACACAATGAATCGTGTCCTGCGGTAGCATCGATAATTTGATCGACGCGGGGGAGGGCGAAGGGATCCTTTGGGAAAGCCTTGTTGAGGTCCTTGAAATCGACACATAAGCGCCAGGATTTATCCTTCTTTGGTACCATCACCAGGTTTGCTAGCCAGTCCGGGTTTTTTATTTATCTAATGAGTCCGGCCTCCAATAACTTGGCTAGTTCCTCTCACATAGCTTGTCTCTTAGGTTCATAGAAACGCCGAAGAGTCTGCTTGACCGGCTTGAATCCCTTTAGAATATTAAGACTGTGCCAACCTGCGTGGGATTCCTGGCATGTCTGAGGGGTGCCAGGCGAATATGTCCCTATTCTCGCGTAGGAACTCTCGTAGTGCAGCGTCCACGGCGTGGTTTAACTGTGCCCCGATGGAGGCTGTTTTTGTAGGGTCCGTTGGGTGGACTTGGAATTTGACTATTTCATCTGCTGGTTTAAAACAGGTGGACTTGGATCTCTTGTCAAGTATCACATCGTTCCTGTCCACTTTGGAGCGTAGCATAGTTAATTCCTTGGCCGAAAGGGCTTCGGATAATGCCTCGAGGGCCAATGCGGCTGTTTTGTTTTCGGTGCGGAGTGCTGCGTCCGGATCACTAGCGAGAGTGATGATTCTGTTGGGCCCGGGCATTTTGAGCTTCATGTACCCGTAATGGGGTATGGCTTGGAAGATCGTGAACGCCTCCCGCCCTAAAAGGGCGTGGTATCTGCTACTGAACGGGGCCACTTGGAATGTAATTTCTTCGGACCTATAGTTCTCCGGCATGCCGAATACCACATCTAGTGTGATTTTCCCAGCATAGCATGCTTCCCGACTGGGGATGATTCCTCTGAAGGTTGTGCTGCTTTGCTCAATGCGGTTCCAGTCTATTTCCATTTTTTGAAGAGTTTCCTCATAGATGAGGTTTAATCCACGGCCGCCATCCATGAGTACTTTGGTGAGTCAAAAACCGTCCACAATTGGACTGAGGACCAGTGCAACTGGTGCTCGGGCTGTTCGGAATTTAGGTTCGTCACTGGCATTGAAGGTAATAGTCGTGTCACTCCATGGATTTATTGCTGCCACATGGCAGATTTCGGCAAGGCTGGGAGTGTTCGCTTGCACCTATTATTTGATGCGAAGGTTTCAAAGATTGTTAATACCGTATTGTTATCCCCGGGATGGTGCTCTGTGGCTTCTGGGATGAGAAGATCCTCACCACTTTTGGCCACCTGCCAGAGTACCCAACATGCTCTAAGGCTGTGTGTTGGTATGGTATCCGATGTACTATGAACTTTGCAGTGTCTGTTGAGCCAACGTCCAATACAGTTCCACACCCTGTAGAGGGTTTTTGCTTCTTTTTAATTAACTCGGGTGTCTTATGATAGTGCACCCTTTTACTTCAGACTAGGTGTATATTTGGAGCCGAATTATCCCAAAATTTCATTTCGGTTTTCTAGGTGCTTTCCATCGCACAATACTTTCATACTATGGACGCCAAGTCAGCGAAGCGTCATATGTCATGGCGACTTATGGCATTAAGGATTCCCTTGTCCATGCAATTATTGTGGAAAAATGAGACTGCGTCTTCCTCGCGACAGTCCTTAACCTTGTTCATCACAAGGAGGAATCTGGCCCAATAATGATCTATTGTTTCCTGGGACGCTTGCCTGATGTGGGAAAGATCGTTTATGTTTGGGTGGGTGGGTGGATTTGAGTCCGAACCCTTACCCGATCTGAGACCCAGGGGCCGAGGAGTTTCCAATCTTGGAAGTTCGGGTTCCGGGATGTTGCCCGATAAGCCTGGCCCGCC
The DNA here is from genome assembly GCF_018294505.1 of Triticum aestivum. Lineage (NCBI taxonomy): Eukaryota > Viridiplantae > Streptophyta > Magnoliopsida > Poales > Poaceae > Triticum > Triticum aestivum. The sequence goes on along the minus strand of NC_057803.1, from coordinate 413,852,533 downwards.
GCCTGACTCTAGGTTCAGTGCTTGGGTGATGTCCTCCCGTAAGCGGGTATCCGGCTTGGAGAGCTCAGGAATCCAGACATAGTTAGTACTCAAGATAGAGGAAGAATCGCCGCATTGTTCCTCCACCACCGGAATATGATGGGTGATTGGTGGAGAGTTAATCTCCCTCTGATCGGGTTTAAGCCCAATCCGATCATAGCCGTAGCGACTCCCAAGGCGGCAATGCAATCCAAGAGCTCGTTTAGGGATGAGAGCTCCATTGGATCCATCTGCTCGGCAAATTCCGAGCCAACATGGAGGCTGCTTTCGATGACCCGAGAATTCATCATCGGTGGAGCAGCCGAACGGGCGGTCATGATGAAACTGCCTAGCCGGAGAGTTTGGCCCGGCGGTAATGTTGTTTTTAACAACGAGACGAGGAATCCTCAAATAAAGCACCAATGTCAGTGTCAAAACCGGCGGATCTTGGGTAGGGGGTCCCGAACTGTGTGTCTAGGCAGATGGTAACAGGAGGTGGGAGACACGATGTTTACCCAGGTTCGGGCCCTCTTGATGGAGGTAATACCCTACGTCCTGCTTGATTGTTCTTGATAATATGAGTAGTACAAGATTGATCTACCATGAGATCGAAGAGGCTAAACCCTAGAAGCTAGCTTATGGTATGATTGTGTATTGTTGGTCCTACGGACTAAACCCTGCGGTTTATATAAACACCGGAGGGGGCTAGGGTTACATAGAGTCGGTTACAAGGAAGGAGATCTACATATCCGTACTACCAAGCTTGCCTTCCACGCCAAGGAGAGTCCCATCCGGACACGGGACGAAGTCATCAATCTTGTATCTTCATAGTCCAACAGTCCGACCAAAGGATATAGTCCGGCTGTCCGGATACCCCCTAATCCAGGACTCCCTCAGACGGCCCAAAGAATGTCATGCAGCTGCATCTCCGGCCCGCCCAAGACGAAAAGCCCATTTTCTGTCATGATTTTTTGTCTTAGAAGTAGGAGGCTAGGAGGCCACCACATCTATGATGATATCGAGTTTTGTCACAATTATCGTCATAGAAGTGTCATAAGCATGACAGGAAAAAAATTGTTTGGCCCAAAATGTCACGTATGTGTCTTTTTTTGTAGTGTTGGTGACGAGGATGTTGCCGATGGTTGGCGAGCAGAGCATCGGGAGAGCACCGGCAGTTGCTGCGCACTTGAACTGGCCAGGCGAGCTGAAGGTGGAGGTGCACTTGGACCACCAGAGCTGACGCGTAGCCTCGAGCTTGGGGAGGGCCGCTTTCACCTCATGAGCAAACTGCTTGAAGATGCGATGAGAGGCAGGGGCCTGAGCGCCAGACAGGATGCAAGCGATGGCATGAGGATAATGGAAGCCCGCAACCCCCTTGTCCTGGAGGTGATCATCATTCCTTCTTGGTGGTGGTGGCAGTGGATGGAGGCTAGCGTTGCCCTGAGGATGGTCCTCACGAGGCTGGTTCCTCTACGGGCCGTCACGAGGCTGGCCCTGCCAGCGCTTCTCAAGTGGCTGATCGTGCCACTCTTGGCGAGGGTGGCGGTCGTCCCAGCGTCCTCCACTTCAGCCTCCTCTACAATCATAGCCTCGATCGTTGCTCTTGGGGCGACATTCGAGGCGCCCATCGCAGATGGGCTGGAGCTCCTGACAGTCATTGGTATTGTGGTTGTGCATGTTGTGGAAGATGCACAACAGGCGGCTGCCCTGGGATGGCTTCGGGTGATCGCCGTCGCGCTTCATCTCTGGTTCGGCAGTGAGCACGGCGGCCCCCTTGCGCCTCACATCATTGGCCTTGGTCTTCTTGTCTTCTGGGTCACCTTCAGGGAGCTCGAGAAGGGAGAGGCATCCTTCCTCAGCTCATGCACACTTGGTTGCCATGTTGAACATCTCCAGAGCTATGCACCGGTCCTCGTGTATGGAGAGCTCCTCCTTCATCTTGATGTCACGGACGCCATCAGTGAATGCCGAGATAATGGCCACGTCCGACACCTTGGGGATCTTGAGGCGAAGACTGTTAAAGCACTGGATGTACTTCTGTAAGGTCTCCCCTGGCTGCTGCTTGATGCGCCGCAAGTCACCCGCTGCAGGCGGCCGGTTGCAAGTGCCCTGGAAGTTCGCGACGAAATGCTCTCGCATTTCATCCTAGGAGGAGATCAATCCCGCGGGCTAGCTCAGGAACCACGAGCACGAGCCATCCTTGAGAGCCATGGGAAACCAGTTCGCCATAACCTTCTCATTGCTATTGGCCGCCTCGATGCTCAGCTCGTAGAGCTGCAGGAACTCAGCAGGGTCGGGGGTGCTGTCGTATCCTGGAGGCAGGTCGGGCTTGAACTTCCCCGGCCAAACGACGCTACGCAACTCTAGAGTGAAGGCGCGACAACCCGCTGTGGTTGCAGGAACCGTCGTGGAGGTGGAGCCTGATCCTGGCACTCGCATGCCACCACCACAGGCGGCCCATGGTCTTGATGTGGCGGTGCTAGAAGTGCACGAGCATCTTCATGTGACCGCTGGACCACCTGATAGCTATCTTTTGCATGCGGCGGGTTGCGCCACAGGGCCTCATGCCTTGGCCCTAGGGTGACGTCTTGACGAGGAGATGGAGGAGGTGCTCCATGGGCCACATCACCCGCAACAGGCGGCGTGCGAGGCAGCGAGAGAGACGGTGCAGGAGAGCCCCCAGTGTGGCTAACAAGCTCGGTGATGCGGTCCAGCCAGTCTTCATAGAGGTCATGGATGGGGCGATAGCGCAAGAGCTCGCGCACCATCAGCAACGCAGCCTGCTCGTTCACTGGCCCGCGAAGAGCATGGGACGACAAACCAGCCGGAGTCAGCGATGGGGTGGCTGTGCGCCCATCACGCCGCATAGAGGGGTGCAGTGACGAAGCTTGCTGCTCATGCCCCGCCAGGCCGATAGTGGCGTTCGCCACTGGAGATGGGGGAAATGTCACTAAAAGATGCCCCCGAGGATCGCCTCCTCAAAGAACTCCTTCCAAATAGGTTCATCATGTCCGCATACAATTTTCTGAAAATAAAAAATTTTGAGTGACAAAAATTTGTCAACAAAACTTTGTAAGATTGTTAGCAACTACTCATAGGGATACATAGAGGCCATAGCAAGCATTCAAACTACTTAGAACACTAAGGATTCAACATGCAAGCACATATACAATAGCATAGCAAATTATTCAAAGTATAAGCCACTAAAACAAAAACTAATTGGACAAATGGTGGAGTCACATACCAAGCAACAATCCCCCAAAACAGTTACAGAAACGAAGCTTTGAGCAAAGAGATCGAAATTCGCGGGTTGGAGCTCAAGAACATGGGAGAGAGAGCAATGGTTTTTTTCTGGAGGTAAGTGATGATGTGGTATGAAGAGGTAAGTGAGGGGCCCCATGTGGGGACCACAACCCACCAGGACGCTCCTGGGGGTGCTTGTGCGCCCAGGTGGGTTGTGCCCACCTGGTGCACCTCCCTCTGATGTTTACTGCACCAAAAATTTGCAAATATTCAGAAAAAATCGTATTAAATTTTCAGGGCATTCTGAGAACTTTTATTTTTGGGTCATTTTTTATTGCATGGGAAATTCGGAAAACCGACAAAACATGGAATTTTACTTTATTTAACTACTGAAAACAAAGAATAAAGAGTAGGGACATAAAGTAGTGCTTACTAAATTCATCAACTTCATACCGTTCAAAAATGATCCATTAATAAGGCTGATCAAGTTTTATTAACAACCACTTTCGATTAGCATGAAACCGAATAACTTACGTAAACCACTAAGTTACCTCAATCGGGATATGCATTTCCCAAACAATAAGCATTTCATATTTCTTTTTGACAGTAGGCAGAGGTATTTGAAAACTTCCAATAGTGATTGTCAGAGATTTTTCAATAACATTATTACCATTCACTTCGAATTGTTTCTTCGGAAAGTGCACCATATGCTCATTACCATTAATATGAAAAGTGACCTTGCTTTTATTGCAATCAATAATAGCCCCTGCAGTATTCAAGAAGGGTCTACTAAGGATAATCGACATGTTGTCATCCTCGGGCATCTCAAGTATAACAAAGTCAGTCAAAATAGTAACATTAGCAACAACAATGAGCACATCCTCATAGATACCGATAGGTATGGCAGTTGATTTGTCAGCCATTTGCAAAGATATTTTAGTAGGTGTGATTTTATTCAAGTCAAGCCTTTTATATAAATAGAAAGGCATAACACTAACACCAGCTCCTAAATCACACAAAGCAGTTTTAACATAATTGTTTTTGATAGAGCAAGGTATAGTTGGTATTCCCGGATCTCAAAGTTCTTTAGGTACCCCATCTTTAAAAGTGTAATTAGCAAGCGTAGTGGAGATTTCAGCTTTCGGTATTTTTCTCTTATTTGTGATGATGTCTTTCATATACTTTGCATAAGGAGGCATTTTCAAGATATCAGTCAAGCGAGTACGCAAAAAGACTGGCCTCAGCATTTCAGCAAAAGCATTCAAATTCTTCATCATCATTCTTTTTAGTTGACTTAGGTTGAAAAGACATGGGTTTTTAAACCCATGGTTCTCTTTCTTTGCCATGTTTCCTAGCAACAAAGTCTCTTTTGTCATATCTTTTATTTTTAGATTGTGGGTTATCAAGATCAACATGTGGTTCTATCTCAACATCATTGTCTGGTTCTTTATTATTTGGTTGGGTATGTTCATGAACATTAGCATTATCTTTTTTATTATCACTAGGTGAGTGTTCCTACCAAATTGGGTTTCAGCATCAGAGATAGAAACTTCATTATCATTGTCAGGAGGTCTTTCTATTTCAGGTTCACTAGGAGCATGTCGAGTCCTATCATTCTTCTTTTTCTTTTTCTTTTTATAAGGACTAGGTGCACTACTGTTGGCTCTTTGTGAATCTTATTCAATTCTTTTTGGGTGTGCCTCGAGATATAGTGGTTCCTGAGTCATTTTACCTTCTGTAGTTGCAACTCTAACAGCAAAGTCATGTATATTATGATTCATTTCATCAAGTAATACTCTTTGAGATTTAGCAACTTGCTCTAACTGAGTTTGAACCATAGAAGCATGCTTTCCAACACCTCTAACATCATTTGATATTCTAAATAACAAGTCACTCAAGCGAGCAATCATATCAGAATTGTATTTCAATTGTTTCATAACATTTGCATTGAAGTGATCTTGTTTCCTAATGTAGTTTTCAAACTCATAAATGCATTGACTAGGACGCATATTGTGAGGATTATCATTATCATTAAACTTCATAAGATAATTTACCTCTACCACCTTAGGTAGTGGTATTGTATTAAGCCCATGTATTTCTTCAATAGGAGGTAAATTTTTAACATCCTCAACTTTAATACCTTTTTCCTACATAGATTTCTTTGTCTCTTGCATATCTTTGGAACTGAGATATAATATACCCCTCTTCTTCGGAGTGGGTTTAGGCGGTGGTTCGGGAATATTCCAATCATCATAATTTTTCAATATGTTATTCAATAATTCTTCAGATTGAACAATAGTACGTTCCCTGAAAACACAACCAGCACAACTATCTAGGAAGTCCCTAGAAGCATAAGTTAGTCCATCATAGAAGATATCAAGTATTTCATTTTTCTCAAGAGGATGATCAGGAAAAGCATTAAGTAACTGGCAAAGCCTCCCCCAAGCTTTTGGGAGACTCTCTTGTTTAGTTTGATAAAAGTTAAATATTTCCTGTAAGACAGCTTATTTCATATGAGCAGGAAAATATTTTTCAAAGAAGTAATAAGTCATATCCTATGGACTACACACACAACTAGGAGCAAGAGTATTGTACCAAGCTTTAGCATCACCATTTAATGAGAAAGGAAATAATTTGAGAATAAAGTAATAGAAAGGTTTCTCATCATAAGTAAAAAGGGTGGCTATGTCATTCAACTTAGCAAGATGTGCCACCATAGTTTCAATTTAATAACCATGGAAAGGATCAAATTCAACCAAAGTAATTAACTCTGGGTTGACAAAGAATTTATAATCCTTATCATCAATATAGATAGGTGAAGTTGCAAACTTAGGATCACATTTCATTCTAGCATTCGGAGATTTTTCTTTATACTTGTGTAATAATTTCTCTAGATCATCTCTATCATTGCAAGCAAGAATATCTCTAGTTGCTTCTTCACTCATAACATAACCTTCTGGTACCTTAGGCAATTCTTATCTAGGAAGGATAGTTCTAGCAGGTGTTTCAGGAGATTCGGTTTCAAGCTCATCATCAGATTCAACAACATCATGTTGTATAACTGTAGCAATTTGTTTATCAAGGAATTCACCAAGTGGCACATCATCATTATCAAGCAAGGTACTAGCATCATCATAAGCATCATTCATAGTAGAAGTAGCATCATCAATAACTTGCGACATATCAGAATTAATAGCATGTGGTGGTATTGCAAGTTTACTTATAACAGAAGGTGAATCTAAACCAGAACTGGATGGCAGTTCCTTACCCCCCCTCGTCTTTGAGGGAAACATCTTAGTCTTAGAATCCTTCAGATTCTTCATAGTGATAATATGATAATAATCCCAAGTGACTCAACAAATATAGCTATGCTCCTCGGCAACGGCGCCAAAAAATGTCTTGATAACCCACAAGTTTAGGGGATCGCAATAGTTTTCGCGGTAGAGTATTCAACCCAAATTTATAGATTCGACACAAGGGGAGCCAAAGAATATTTGAAGGTATCAGCAGGTGAGTTGTCAATTCAACCACACCTGGAGATTAATTATCTATAGCAAAGTGATCAGTATCAAAGTAGTTTGATAGTTTTGATAGTAGTGACAGCAGCAATAGTAACAATAACAGTGATGATAGCAGTAGTAACTTAGTAGAAACAATATGGAGAAGTTTGTAGGCATTGGATCGGTGACTTGTTGGATGATATTCATCATGAGACAGTTATAACCTAGGGCGATACGGCACTAGCTCCAGTTCATCGATATAATGTAGGCATGTATTCCGTAAATAGTCATACATGCTTTATTAAAAGAACTTGCATGCCATCTTTTGTCTTACCCTCCCGTGGCAACGGGGTCCATATTGGAAACTAAGGGATATTAAGGCCTCCTTTAAATATAGAACCTAAACAAAGCATTAACACAAAGTGAATACATGAACTCCTCAAACTACGGTCATCACCAGGAGTCGGCCCGGTTGTTGTCACTCCGGGGTTGCCGGATCATAACACGTAGTATGTGACTAGAACTTGCAAGATCGGATCTACAACATCGATATAATGATGAATTCATAAACGGTTCAGATCTGAAATCATGAAATTCGGGCCCAAAGTGACAAGCATTAAGCATGGCAAAGTCATAGCAACATCAATCTAAGAACATAGTGAATACTAGGGATCAGGCCCTAACAAAACTAACTCGCTTACATGATGAATCTCGTCCCACTCCTCACCGACCAGCGAGCCTACAAAGGAATTACTCACACCCAGTGCCGAGCATCATGGAACTGGCGATGGAGAAGGGTTGGTGATGATGAAGAACGAAGATCCCCCTCTCCAGAGCCCCAAACAGACTCCAGATCTGCCCTCTCGAGGAAGAACAGGGCTTGGCAGCGGCTCTGTCTCGTGGATCGCAATAATTCCTTATCCCTGATTTTTTGTGGAAATATGTGATTTTATAGTATCAGGGGGTCATCAGCAGGGCCACCAGGTGGGTACAACCCACCTGGGTGCGCCAGGAGAGGGGGTGCGCCCTGGTGGGTTGTGCCCACCCAGGGGCCCCCTCTCTAGTGGGTCTTGGCTCAAGTAATTCTTATTATTGATATAAAAATCCTCAAAAAAATTGTTCCATTGCGAGAACTTTTTTTTCTGCACAAAAACAACACCATGGTAGTTCTGCTGAAAACAGCGTCAGCCAGGGGTTAGTTTCTTTAAAATCATGCAAATTAGAGTCCAAAACAAGAGGAAAAGCGTGAGAAAAAGTAGATACGTTGCAGATGCATCACCAAACTAACAAAGTAGCGTTATGCAAGTTCGGCAGGGACCATGGACATCACAAAGTTTCATAGCTACAGAAACTATATGTCGGATTCAGTGTTCCGCGGACCCTTGAGAGGTTCAAACATTGGGGCGCGTGCGAAGAATTCATCCTCCCCAACCTGCCTGCTCACCGATCCCACGGCCTAGCTCATTGACCCCAAGAGACAAGAGTCACATTAGTTTACCCAGGTTCAGGCCACCTTGCGGTGTAAAACCCTACTCCTGCTTTGTGGTGGATTCGCCTCGAGGGGCTCAGGATGAACTCGTACAGTGGAGAACAACCTCACGAGGAAAGGTGTTCTTGCTCTCAATGACTTGGTGGGTGTGAGGATGATCTGCATGATCCACTCCCCTATAGTGTAAGGCGGGAAGGGATCCCACAAAGGCCAAATTCAAAGGGAGACAACTAGTACGTGCTATCCTGATAAAAGTAGTCTTCGCCTGCAAAAGCTCCTGGTCATGACGCCGCGGTGGGCTCCGCGATGACCTCCATCCTGCCGTCCTGGCGGTCTTGGTCTAGTTGCACCGGAATGGAAACCTTTAGTTGATCCCTCGGGACACCGCTCCTGCACTTGCCTCATTATCACCAAAGAGGAAACGGGTGCATTGCACCCGCTGGTGCCCGCTTGGCCTTGGTCGTCATGGCTAACGTCATGTGAACCTCGCGAGGTGCACCTCGCATTGATATCTCCGCCCTCGGGAGCCAGCCTGATGAGACTACCCCCTAGGGAGCTCTTGGTGTCGTCCGCCTCTCGAGGCTTGGCCCGTCGTGAGGGTCTTGAGTTGTTGTTGCTAGAGCTGGGCCGTACCGGGCCGTTGACAAAGCCATGCCATGGGCCGCAGGCTGGAAATTCTAGGTACCTCCATTCCCAAAACGCCGACAGTAGCCCGCGGGCCCAAGGCGCACTCGTACTTGGCTTCAACGCGAAGCCAAAGGGCAAGTGCGGAATGCTGCAGGCCCTAACCACCTGCGGCCTTTTCGACATGTCGCTATTGGCGGGACCTGGGCGCCTCCGCTTCCCCATGCTACCTCGGCAACCGTTCGACTTCACGAGAATTCACTGCATGCAGGAAACACCATCATTGCGTGGTTTCATGGAGGCCGGCGGTTGGCCTCCCGCGGGCTATAAATGAGAGGAGGGGCAGAGCCCCTCTTTCTCATCTTCGTCTTCTCGCCGCCTGCTTCTTCCTCCTCTTTCTTTCCTCGACGTTTTTAGTGGCGCAAAAGGGAAAGGCCCCTTGGGAGGAGCCCGAACCATTTCCGTTGAAGAAGAGGTTCAGGCACCCTCGCGACGCTCGGGAAAGGCAGGAGGTGACGCTGCCCTGGTACGAGCGGCCAATGCCTGGTTTCCCGCTCCCTCTGTACGCCCGTGCGCAGGGCTTCGGAGTGGGCGGCAGCGCCTAGCACCGCACTGGCCACAGCCATGGTTACCAGGCAGGGGCTGCGCGACCGGCCGGCCAGCAAACCCACGCCGAGGCTCCTTGTGTGAGTTCGTGATATGCGCGGAAATGCCGTTGTGCAATTGGATCCGATTCCCACGGTTCTTCGCTGAGGAGATGCCGCCGAGGGGGCCGCTCGAGTTGTTGCTGCTGCACACCAGGTGCTGCAACCTGGCCACGGGGGCGGAGGTCGAGGCTGTCCCTCCGGGCGGCATATTCATGACCCGAGGATGGGGCCCTCACCATCCACTTCGAGTACGATGGCGCCTCCATGCTATTCTTCAAGGTCTTGGACAAGGAAGGCCGAAGACTGGAGTGCTGCCCCAGAGGAAGCAGCCCGCGTGGCACAGCCACACGCGCTGATCCTTCCCCTGGCTTCACCGACGGCTCCTCCAGCAGCAACGTTGACTCCTGGGAATAGAGTGACTCTCCCGAGCCCAGCGAGTCCCCGGAGTCGAGTGGTGACAGCTACGTGCCCCCGAGCTCTCATCGTGCCCGGAGCGCGGCAGTGGCATCCGCTCAGCATCGAGAATGATCTGGATGGGGTTGGCGTCGGCCTCACATGGCCCACTATAGATGATGGCCTCAACGCTGATGCCTGTAGCGAGGGCTCCTTGAATTTTTTCTTCTTTTGTTCCCTGCGAGGAATCGAGACAAACCCCGTGAGGGTATGTAAAAAAATCTTGTAATGCTTTTGCTTTGAAGATTGTTATTCCTAGTATGAGCTTACAATTGTGTGTCTCACTCTAGCATTGCTCCTCCTTTTGGTTCTCGTCGTAGCTTCGTGCTCTATGCCGGCAGGTCCCAGTCCACAGGCAGGCTTCAGCCGTTGCTGGTATGCCAGGTCGCGATGCCATTGTCAAGGCCAGGAGTTGAGCGGCCAGAGGGCCGGTAAGAGCTCCTGAGGCGCGGTGCTCAAGAGTTCCCCTTTGGCGTGCAAGCAGCTCCCTTGAGGCCAAAAAGGGAAGTAGCGTTGCCGGAGCAAGATTACGGGAGTGGAAAACATCAAACGGAGAGATTCACGCCGACATGCACGGGTGACTTATCTTTTGGAAAGCCTGGGGTGATTCCTTTGCGAAGCGCATGGCAGTATCTTAGTGGTGATACTTCCAGGGAGTGCTCCTGTTGGCCTTCCCTTACCCGCTCATCTGAGTGCTCTACGTCCTCGGGTCCCAACCCTCAAGCGCGGCTCAACCGCCATTGGTATGCCAGGTTGCGATGCTGTCATCAAGGCCGGGGGTGAGAGCTGGAGAGTCAATAGGAGCTCCTGAGCTGCGATGCTCAGGAGCCCCCGCTTTAATGTGCAAGCGAATTGCGTGAAAAATGGATGGCCGACAGGGCCGCCTGCAGCCAAACTCGGGGGCTCCTGTGGGTTAGTCCAAGAGGAGAGCATAACTCATAGGCGTGCTTGCTGCCCAGCCGTTGATCTTTCCGCAAGAAGATGAAGGCACTGAGGATCTTGTGAGGTGACGTGCGCGGGGCGGGCTGCGAGCCAGAGCTCCATCCCTCAGATTTGTCAGCGTTGCAAGGACGAAACCGTGCATAAGCATCGTGCCGGCATGTGCAGCCCCCATTGTGGGATGAGCAAGAGGCCGGTCAGCAGCGTGATAAGACATCAGGCAAGCAAGTGATAAAATAACTCATGGAAGGAAGTAAGCCGGTTCTAAATAGGCGCAAATAATGATACATGCCACAGTGACAGACCCACGCATCCTGGGGATGATGCAGCCTGAGGTGCGCTCCCAGCTGAACGACTAGAAGATGCAAAAAAGATACATGCCGCAAGGACAGACCTGTGCGATCTGGGGATAATGCAGCCTGTGGGGCGCCGCCAAGTGAATAAACCAGAAAATGTACCCTGCCACCATTGTTGAAGAGATGTTGAAGTAGCTGAAGATGCATGCTAAAGAAGTCGCTCCTCACGAGCCACCTGGGGCCTAAGCCTCAGGAGGCTCTAGAGGCCCTAGGGACTCACAAAGAACCATCACCATCTCCGCCAGGACTGCCTGGTGCCTGGTCTCCTGAGCCGCCATGACACTCTGTGGGTGGCGCTGGAATGCAACAGTCGCGTTCGGCAAGCCAAAAGGCATGTGAATGTAGCTGTGAGGGGGGCCTTCGCACCGGCCAACACAGGACGGCCAGTACAGCCATTGAGAGGCAACCCTATTGAGCCCTGGGATGTTGACGCAGACACGTAGCTCTCTATCCTCGCCAGGACAAGGAGCCGTGCTGGTTGGCGGGTGACGATCACCGCGCATGCCTCTTGCCTCTTGAAGCTCGTCGGTTGCCTTGGTGATGAACCCCGGAGCACCTGGCATCTCGAGCCTTGTGCCCTCGGGGGGAAACGTGCGCTGAAGCACACCTCCACGTGGTGCCCAAGCGCCTCCCTCATGACATTGGTTAAGTTAGAGGCCCTCCAGAAGAGAGCCCCCAAGCCCAACCTGTGGGGGGTGCCGGGCGCGGCTTCCTATGAGAGGAAGGGAGGCACCCCATCCGTGGGTGCAGGTCCTGAGGTGGTGTTGCCGAATGCCCCGCTCCCCTGAGGCTCCTGGCGGAGCAATTGCTTCTTCGTCTTTGGGATCCGAGCCTCGGGAGGGTAGATGGCGCCTTCGTTGTCGGGGTTCTCAACAGCTCTAGCCTAGAAGGCACGCTCGAGGGAGCACACTGCGTCCTTCTGCTCGTAAGCGATTGAGATGATGTCGTGGCTCCCTGGCATCTTGAGGACATTCTAACCATGATGAGTCACTACCATGAACTTGGCCAGGGCCAAGTATCCAAGGATGGCGTTGTATGGAAGATGGATGTGGGCGACATCGAAGTCGATGAGACCTGTGCAGTAGTTGTCGCGCTGGTCGAAGGTGACAGAGAGGTGGATCTGCCCTATCGGGGTGGTGGAGCCATCGGTGACTCCTGAGAAGGGTTTGGTGGGCTACAGGTGGTCATAGGGCACCTAGAGTCGGTCGAATGTTTCGATAGACAGAACATTGAGCCCCGCACCACCATCTATGAGGGTTTTGGTGACGAGGACGTTGCTGATGACGGGTGAGCAGAGCATCGGGAGGGCGCCGGTAGTTGCCGCACACTTGAGCTGGTCAGACGAGCTGAAGGTGATGGTGCACTGGGACCACCTGAGTGAACGTGTGGCCTCGAGCTTGGGAAGGGCCGCATTCACCACGCGGGCTAACTGATTGAAGATGCAATGAGAGGCTAGGTCATGTGCGCCGCCCAGGATGCAGGCTATGGAACGAGGTTCCTGGAAGCCCCCAGCCCCCTCATCCTTGCGGTAGTCGTTGTTCTGTCTTGGCGCTGGTGGTGGTGGACGGTGGCTAGAGTTTCCCTAAGGACGATCCTCATGTGGCTGATCCCTCCAGGCGTCCTCGCGAGATTGGCCCTGCTAGCGCTCCTCACGACGCTGGTCACACCACTCGTGGCGGGGGCCGCGGTCGTCCCAACGTCCTCCGCCTTGGCCTCCTCCGTGACCGTAGCCTCGATCGCTGCCCTTGGGGCCACGGCCGAGGCGCCCGTCGCAGATGGCCCTAAGCTCCTGACAGTCATTGGTGTTGTGGTTGTGCACATTGTGGAAGATGCAGAACGGACGGCTGCTCTTGGATGACTCCAGGTGGTCACAGTCGCGCTTCATCTTAGGTTCAACCGCGAGAACGGCTGCCCCGTTGCACTTCACGTCCTTGGCCTTGGCCTTCTTGTCCTCCAGGTCGGTCTCTAGGAGCTCGAGGAGGGAGAGCCATCCTTCCTAAGCTCTCGCGCACTTGGTTGCCATGTTGAACATCTCAAGAGCCATGCGTAGGTCCTCATGCATGGCGAGCTCTTCCTTCGTCTTGACGTTGCGGACTCCATCAGTGAATGCGGAGATGATGGCCTCGTCCGACACCTTGGGGATCTTGATATGAACACTGTTGAAGCGCTGGATGTACTTCTGCAGGGTCTCCCCTGCCTGTTGCTTGATGCGCCGTGGGTCACCCGCGGTAGGCGGGCGGTCCCGAGTGCCTTGGATGTTGGCGATGAAACGCTCGTGCATCTCGCTCCAGGAGGAGATCGACCCCACGGGAAGGTTCAGGAGCCAAGAACGTGCCCATCCTTGAGGGCTATGGGGAATCAGTTCGCCATAACCTTCTCGTTGCCGTTGGGTCGGGGTGCCGTCATAGCGTGGAGGTAGGTCGGGCTTGAACTTCCCCAGCCAGACGACAGTGCGTAGCTCTGGGGTTAAGGCGCAGCAGCCCGCAGTGGTCACGGGTGCTTGTCGCGGGGGTGGAACTTGATCTTGGGGCTCGCGCGCCACCATAGCAGGTGGAGCGCGGTCCTGACATGGAGGTGCTGGAACGCACGCGCCCCTGCTTGCGGCCGCTGGACCACCTGGCAGCTTTCTTCTTCCCGTGCGGGCACCCTGCACAGTGGGTCACCCCTTGGGGCCTCGCGGTGTAGGAGGCGCTCTGTGAGCTATGTCACTTGCGACAGGCGGTTGGCGAGGCAGCAGGAGAGACGGTGCAGGAGAGCCCCCGGCGACATTGACGAGCTTGGAGATGTGGTCCAGCCAATCTTCATAGAGGTCGTCGACGGGGCGATAGCGCAGGAGCTCGCGTGCCATGAGCAATGCGGCATGCGCTTTCGCTAGGCCGTGACGAGCGTTAGACTACGAACCGGCCGGGGTCAGCAACAGTGTGGCGGTGCGCCCATCACGCAGAATACAGGGGTGCAGTGATGAAGCTGGCTGCTCATGCCCCACTAGCCCGGTGGAGGCATTGGCGGCGGGCGATGGGGAACGACGGGGAGGCTCGCCAGCAGGCACTGTTTGGGCGACGCGAGTGGCGAGGGCGGTCGGACACTCAGCACGGGCTTGAAGGGCGTCGGCCATGGAAGTGATGGAGCGGTGGCGAATCGGTCTATGGAAAAGAGGCTCCGACACACCCCTACATGGGGCGCCAAATGTCAGATCTAGGTTTCCACAGACCCTTGATAGGTTCGAACACTGGGGTGCGTGCGAAGAACTCGTCCTCCCCAACCTTCCTGCTCACCGATCCCACGGCCTAACTCGTCAAACCCAAGACACAAGAGACAGCGCAGTTTACCTAGGTTTGGGCCACCTTGCGGTGTAAAACCCTACTCCTGCTTTGTGGTGGATTGGTCTTGAAGGGCTGAGGATGAACAAGTACAGTGGAGAACAACCTTAGGAGGAGAGGTGTTCTTGCGCTCGATGAGCCGGTGGGTGTGAGGATGATCTGAATGATCCGTCCCCCCTATGGTGGTGGCTAAGTCCTATTTATAGTGGCCTTGGCCCTCTTCCTAAATGTAAGGCGGGAAGGGATCCCACAATGGCTAAATTCAAAAGGAGACAACTAGTACCTGCTATCCTGACAAAAGTAGTCTTCGCCTGCAAAATCTCCTGGTCGTGACGCCGTTGTGGGCTCCGCGATGACCTCTGTCCTGCCATCCTGGCGGTCTTGGTCTTGTTGCACCGAAATGGAAACCTTTAGCTGACCCCTCAGGACTCCGCGCCTGTGCTTGACTCCTTAGCACCAAAGAGGAAACGGGTACACTGCGCTCGCTGGTGCCCACCTGGCCTTGGTCATCATGGCTCACGTCATACGAACCTCGCGAGGTGCACCTTGCATTGATATCTCCACCCCTCGGGTGCCAGCCTAGTGAGACTGCCCCCCAGGGAGGTCTTGGTGTCGTCCGCCTTGTGAGGCTTGGCCACTCGCGAGAGTCTTGGGTTGTTGTTGCTGAAGCTGGCCCATACATGGCCGTTGACAGAGCCACGCCATGGGCCCTGGGCAGGCAATCTGGGTAACCCCATTCCCAGAACGCCGACACTATACAAGTTCAACCGACACATATCATCAGCATTGGCATCGTAATTCACTAGAAGTTCCATCCCTCCATATCATCAAGGATGGACCCTAGCTTCTTCAACGGCGTGAGGTCGTGACGTTGCATGCCTATGCGAGTTCGAACATCAGCTCACGATATAGGGCCGTGGTGGAACATCCCCTTCTCATCGATGACTTCTTTCATGAAGATCATCGCAATGTCCCTCTAGATGCGAAAGAAGTCACCACTAAGTTTATAATCCGCTTCTCTATGAGATTCTACCCACTTGCAGATATGATCATCATTTCTTCTTGTCATGCGAAGCTTTTGGTGATCTGTTCTGAACTCCATCATGAGATGGAGGAGGTAGAATCCATCATTCTTGCTTGGTTTAGGGACATGGATGCAGTAGAAGTTGTTCCTTTGTTTTCTGATCTGCAGGTGTGCACCCCTCAAGCTGAAGCCTTGGAGAGCATCATCTAGAATATTCATTATGTGGGTGTAGTCCTTCTTCTTGTAGTTTCTAGTAGGGTTGAAATATATGGAGTGGGAGACTCGCCGGTAAATAACAATAAGGACGGCACACACTTTGTTGTGGGGAATAACACCTCAATTTATTCTCCATATGAGTGAGAAGGAATGATTGAAATGTACGAAAGGGTTGTCTGGCACTGACTTACTTTGGATGAGACGGCAGGAGGACAATTTCCTGGTCCTTATTCTATACCATGAAGTTTTCGAGGTACTCCCTAGCAGTTTTACGTTCAAAGTCACCGAGACTCAAGAAGGACTCATGCATGTAGCATGGATCCGCCACACAGGTTTGCGAGACTTCTTCTCTCTTCATGATGCAGCTCATATGTAGCGCAAAAAGGCGGACGATTGTAAAATCAAGCAGCCTTGCCAGAAACATCTAGAATATATGGTCAAATCGTAGGAAGAACACCTTCGCTGGCCGTGTGTCTACGTAGCACTTCCCCTCAGGCACACAAGCTGCGTATGTCGGATGTCCTAGATCCTTCGAGGCTAGTATGCTTTTCTCAGTCGAAGCACATGGTCGTGTAGTCTCCTAAGATCCCCTGATAGTGCCTCCAGCGGTTTCGGCAGTAGCATCAGATCGCCCATGACATGGAACATGGCCGCACGTTTTAGGGGTACACGCTCTTCAAATTCTACCGTATGGCTGCTATGTGCTCTGGCTTGTTTGTAGGCAGCTGAGCCTATCTTCCCCGGTATCTTCCTCTCCTTTTTCTTGGGCTGACCTTCCAGACCATTCCTTAACCACTGCCCCAGTGTTGTCGGGCCAAGCACTGTACGACCCCCGGCTAGTTGAGCCTGTGTTGAGGCGGCATCTTCAGGCATCTCCTATGAGGATTGCATGAAGAAATACTTCTTGCAATCCCTGTTAGGATGTTCCTTCCCGGGCCAATCATCCATATCCTCATCAGCATGCTGATAGCCCGATTCGTCATATGGCTGACTCATCATATCTAACTCACCATCATAGGCACCTATATTGAGGAAACTCATTGGGTCCTCCTCCATCTCATCATCCATTATTTTTTCTACGGAGGCGATTACATTAGCCACTATTAGAGCCCCTCTATCACATCGTCCGCCGCTCTCACCAGGCACTACAGGCGTTGGTAATTGTGTAGGCAGGGCGGTGGTGTCCATACCTGCTTGTTGATGTGTGGTTATTGGTGTGTTGTCGGCCGGCTCCAGATGAAGAAGATTCTTCGGCAGTATCAGCACCCAATCCTTGCAGCTTCTAATCCACGGTGGGGTCTCGTCGTCCTCTCCCCCTAGCCGTACTGGAGGAGGCAAATCCTCGTGCCCCAATTTCACACTTGACAAGGTAACCCTAAAGTGCCCACCAGGCATCGGCTGGCCATCGAACATGAGTTCCAAGGGCTTGGTTATCACCACTTTCCCACATCCACCTTCTGGCTTTTGATCAAGTAGAGTACGGTGCACGGGGTTTCGTCGACCTGCAAACACATGTCTATGGCGTAAAACATCCGAAAGGCAACCAAAATGGAATATTCTAGATATATGTTGGTGCGGCATGTAATTACCATGAGCGCGCCAGAGACTGAGGATGGGTTGCTATGAGCGGGTGTGAGTGCAGGTGCGGGAGGAGGCCCGGTTGTGTGAGCAGGTGATGGTGTGGTGATGTTGTTCACCGAGTTGCTCCTGACAAAACTGAGCATGGAGAAATCAACTATCGTCTTTTCTGGATTTTCCTTCGTCCAGTTAATGATAGTCGGGATCAAGTTAGTAGAGAAATCGTTTCTGCAGGCATGTACAGCTGCATTGACTGCCTGCTATAGCAACACATTTTTCTCCACGGCTGCTTTTTCACGTCCACAGCTGATGTTTTCTCAAACCCAGGCTTCACCTTCTTGTCGATATCCGCCTGACTAAACTTATTTTTCTGCTTCTTGGCCTCTAGGCCCTCGTTGTAGAACACCTTCCACATGGCGTCGTCTCCGGCGCCATACACAAGTCCATATTGTGGCCGCTGGCCCAAAGGGAGTCCCTTAAGTTCGTTCAAGTCCCGGTTGACAGGGGTGTCCCACTTGGGCCTCATTGGCAAAGGTGGGCTTTCGGCTGCAAGCTGGTGTTGCTTCTCCTGCAAAAGGAATGTGAACCATTTACGAATGTGTAGTCGACTTGATCAGGAGCTAAATGTAAGGTGGTAAAATAATATTACCAGTATTCTAATCAATTTCCTCATGATCTGGTCCGTGTAAAAAACCTTATTTTCCTTGTCCCACTTGTAGCGGGCCCTGATGAAGTCTCGCTCCAAGGGGTTGGTGAACTTCGCAAAGGGGTCTGGGAGACCCACGGCTTCACGTTCCGCATCCTCCTTATCCCATATGTGCCTTTTGGTAAGGTAGCCACAGCTTCCGAGGCGATGCTTCCCCGTGTTCCTTTGCTGAAGGCTCTTGAATTTCGCAGCCTTAGCCTTGGCTGCCTGGGTAGCGCAAGTGTCCTTGAACTTTTTGAACACCTCTTCCGTCAGTATCTGATTTTACTCCAGAATCTTGAACATGGGTTCCTTAGCCTCAATAGCTTGTTTCACCCTCCCTTTCCAAGAGGCCAAATCATTGCTGGACATGCCCATGGCGTAGTTGTGAATCTTTTTCATCTTCGGATCATCCCATGGTTGTTCCATGCGATCATCCCGGTCGGGGAACTTGAATATCTTTTTCAACTTCGTTAGGAGCAACTGCCTCAAATGTTCTTTACTCCTTAAGTCATCGTTGTTGATGCTCGCACATTCCCGTAGGATGCATCCTACTTGGTTCCCATAGCACTTGCGAGGTTCTTCAGGCTCTAATGGCTCAAACTTGCCAGGGGCCATCTTTGTGTTCACCAGTTGTCCGATGCCGAGTTTCTTAGGTTTTCGTATCCTCTGCTTCTTCTGCATCTTTTCGGTAGCGGCATCGGTGCCGGTACCTTCCCCGTCGGTCTCGGCACTGCCATCAGTGCCGGCGCCGTCGGTGTCGATGTCGGAGTCAGTAACATCATCGAGGCTGAACTGCAAACCTTGAATGTGCTTAGCAGACAAAAGGTCGAGTTATTGTTATACACCATCATAATCCATCTCGTCTGCATCTTGGTCAAAAGACCCAGTTTCTTCGTTGTTCCATATGTTTCCTACGATTAATTCTCCTCATTTAATTCTAAAACTATAAAAAATGAGAAATGACATAAAAAAGATCTATGTTTTCCGGAATGTTGTTTCCCAGCATATCCCAGCACTCGATATGCCTACTTTCTAGCACAAGCCATGCGAAAATTCATGAAAATTTTCGGCATGACCTTTGCTAAAAAGTGGACATATCGAGCGCCTGAAATTCACCGGAACGGGAATGAATCAACATTCCGGCTAAACATAGGCCACTCAGATCATTTACCCTGCACATAATTATCATTTTCCAAATATGACATGTCCAAAACATCACATGTCCAAATATGACATAACCAAATTCCAAATATGACATGTCCAAATCACATGTCCACATATCACATGTCCACTTCAAAATTGCATATAAAAGAAAGAAAGAGTGATTTGCAACTAAAAGTTATAGCCTACCTAAATTTGAAACGAAAAAAATTCCAAATATCACATGTCCACATAGCACAAGTCAATTTTCTTCACAATATTTGAAACTAAATTCAGCCTACCTAATTTTGAAACAAAACAATTGCTTTAACTAGGGTTCATACTAATTCGGTTTTTTAATAGCAACAATTGCTTAAACTAAAAAATTTAAATAGTAATGCATGGTTGCTTTAACTAATCTGTCCTAGGTTTCATACTAATTCTAATTAACTAACTAGCACTATAAAATTTAAATAGCAACAACTGCTTAAACTAAAAAAATGCAAGAAAGCTATATAATCAATTATGTTTTTTTTCTTTTAACTACACCTAAAACACCTAATCCTAAATTTCTGTCCTAATTTAAAACCTAGGGTTCATACTAACTAGGGTTAACCTAACTAGGGCTCATACTAACTAGGGTTCATACTAACTAGGGTTCAAATCACACCTAGGGTTCATAATATAGCCAAAATAACCTACTGCCCTAACTAAAACCTAACTAAATTAACCGAAGAACCCTAGCTAGCGGAGAGAGGAGGAGCAGTGGGGGGCTTACAGAGGGTGCTAGGGCGAGGAGGCAGGCCTGACGATGGCTGAGGTTGGGAGGTCGGTAGCGAGGGCGACGTCACCGGGGGCGGGGGGTCTGGGTGAGCACCGGGGTCGGGGTCGGTGGCGAGGGCGAGGTCGCCAGGGTCAGGGGGTCGGGGGCGATCACCGGGGTCGGGGTGAGCGCAACGGCGTGGCGAGGGCAGGGCTCCGATGGCGACGAGGGGGGAAGAGAGTGTGGGGATTTGGGGGAAGAAGGAGAGGCGGGAAGAAGCAGAGAGTGGAGATTTGGGGGGTTAAGTCAACATAGCAGTCAAAACACGCCATAGCTAATTTAGCTATAGCGTGATTAGCCAAAAACTGCTACTGCTATCACATGTAGCTATAGCATGTTTCTCCAGACGGCACTACTACTACTTTGACTAGCTATAGCTCTTCTTCAGAAAAGTCCTGCTGCTATGACCAGTACCTACAGCAGTTTTCCTGTTTGTTTCTTCTATTTTCTTTTCCTTTATTTTCTCTCCCTTTTCTTTTCTTCTTTTTCTTTTATTTTCTCTTCCTTTTTTCCGAGAGTAGGAACGAAGGGAATGTGATACAATGTATATAACTAAGGTGATATATATTGCATCATTTGATGGTTAAGTATGCGTACAAAATGGGAACATATATATTACATCATTTGACCCATGCATAATGGTTAAGTGTGTACACAAAATAGGAACATATATATTACATCATTTGACTTATAACGGTTCCTCAGCATCGATGTTTTCGTTTTTGAGTGAGCTTGTTTCCCTTTTTGTTCATTGAAGAATAATTGAGCCCCTCACTATGACTTTTCCTTTTCCATGGAGTAAGATCTTACTTAGGTAATGTAGTATTGATTCTTCTTTTGACGTATACTTCATCGTCATTGTCATCTTCCCTCATTGGGTTGCCATACTGGTCGTAGTCTTCCTTGTTGGCGACTCCATTCATTCCAATGATGTTCCTTTTGCCTCTCCTCATGACAACACGACCGGGATAGCACGGGTCGGTTATGAAGATGCATTGTGTCAAGTGCTTAGCATGTACCCATGGCTCCTTTTTTGCGATAGCGTTCACGGTAGTGCTCTTAGCGTCGGGTATAGTCATGGTAGTGAAATACCGGTTTCCTCTTTCGGCGTTCTTAGCCCATCTGACATGGAACATCGTCGCGCTGTGCAGCCCAGAGTAGTCAAGCTCCTAGATCTCCTTGGCCCTTCTGTAAAATCTCTTAGTTGTGCCGTTGTCGCTGCCGGTCATGCATTCCATCGTCACCCCCAAGTTCTGATCATCAATGTCCATATCTTTGGCCTCCGTGTAGAATGTGTATCCATTGATATCGTATGCTTGATAGGTGACGAGGTTGGGCAAGGGGCCATGTGCTAAGGAGTATATGAGCAATCCGTCCTTAGTGCCCTCTTTCGGGGGATTAGCAATGTTATGCTCTTTGAACCAATGCAGGAAAGTGGAGTTGTGCTCTCTAGTAACTTCGGCGTCCGTCTTGCATGCCCCCCGGCCGTGATATTTCTTTGCGATAGTTTCTTTGTGCAGTGCCACGAATGGATCTACCTGGTCTAGGTGTTGTAGCACTACCAAGTTTGCTTAGTCAAAGTCGTTGTGTCGATCTGAGTAGGCCACATGCAGTTCCTTGTGACTGTTGGAGTGAGCTTCTCCTTCGATCCTCCCATCGTGCTTGTTAACGGGCAAACCAACACCAGGCGGCTGGTATGCGCTATATAGAAAATTCTCACTGAAAGAGATGCACCCTTGTGTCAGATAGCCCTGGACGATGCATCCGTCTGGACAGGGCATGTTACGAACGAATCCCTTGATGATCCCATTCATCGTCTCAAATGGCATCATGTAGTGCAGGAATGACGGCCCCAGGTCTATTATGTTGTCCACAATATGGACAGATAGATGCACCATGACGTCAAAGAACGCGGGCGGGAAGTACATCTCAAGCTCATTTCGTATCACAATGATCTCTTCTTGTAGCCTTCGGATCTGCTTCACACTCATCGACTTTTGAGAGATGACGTCAAAAAATTGCAGAGACAATAAGCGTGTCACGGACGTGCCTGTCCATTATCCCTCTAAGGGCAACATGTAGTATCTGCGTAATCATCACATGATAGTCCTAGGACTTCATCCCGCTAAACCTTTTCTTCTTCATGTCTAGATATCTGCTTATCTTGCCACAGTAACTGGAAATAACTTTGATTCTGGTAAGGCACTTGCAGAATTGATCAATCTCAGCCGGACTTAAGGTCAAGCAAGAAGGGGGGCAATAATCCTCTTCCTTTACTTTTTTCCCTTCTTCTCCTGCACATCTGTCTCCGTCTCTGTCTCCTCTGACTTCTTATGGGGCGGCATGTGCAGATCTTCCCTAATTTTCAAATATTGCAAGTCTTTTCTTGCCTTCGACCCATCCTTGGTCTTATCCGGCATGTCCATCAGTGTCGCAAGCAAGCTCTCAAGGACATTCTTACAGATATGCATTTGATCAAGGCAATGAGGCATGTAAAGTTTGTGCCAGTACTCCATGTCCCAAAAAATAGACCTTGTGTTCCATACCTTCAGCAGCGGCTCCGACGCCTTTTTCATCGTCTTTCCTGGCACACGACACTGTTCCCAGTTTTTCAATAGCTCATCAATTTCGGTGACGCTCTGCTTATCTGGAGGTCCTCGATGCTCAGCCTCACCATTCAATAGATCTACACGGTTTCTCCACGGGTCGTCCTTCTCGAGCAATCTTCGATTCCCCATGTACACGATTTTCCCAGACCCACCATCTTTCCTTGATGTTAGCTACTGAGAAGTCATATCATCCATGCACCGCGTGCATATGCAATATCCAGGGCACACCTGGCCTGCGACATATCTGTAACTGAGATAGTCGTGCACTGTTGTGATCAATGCGGCTCTCATATAGAAATATTCACCTTTGCTGGCGTCCCATGTCTTGGCCGGTGTTTTCCATAACGTGTCTAACTCCTCTTGTAGTAGCCCCAGATACAGATTAATATTATTTCACAGTTGTTTCAGCCCTTGAATCAGCATACTCAAGTGTATGTACTTTGACTTCATGCACAACCAGGGGGAGGTTATACATCCATACAAACACAGGCCATGTGCTATGGTTGGTGTTCTAGTTGCCAAACGGATTCATGCCATGGGTACATGCGCTGAGCATGCTGTTCCTTGCATCACATGCGAAATACAGATATTCTCCGTTGAACGCTCTCCACTGCCTTCCATCCACAACGTGTCTCAGCTTCGGATAATCTCAATCATCGGGCTTCTTCCTCTCCGCATGCTAGTGCATGAGCTTTGCTTCCTTGGGATCTATGAAATACTGCTAGATGCGGGGAGTGATCGATAAGTACCATCAAACTTTCTGGTGAGATTTCTTCCCAGCCTTCTTGTATCGAGAAGCATTGCACACCGGACAACTTGTTTTTTCCGCGTGCTCCTTCCGATAAATTATGCAATCGTTGATGCATGCATGGTATCTAATGTGCGGCAGATCAAGAGGGCACATGATCTTCTTGGCCTCATCCACAATAGTAGGACCTAGATTCCCTGCGGGAAGAACATCCTTTAGGTATTTGAGATGCACATCGAGGCTAGTGTCGGTCCATCTATTTTTAGCCTTCATCTTCAGTAGTTGGAGCGTGAAACTCAAGCGGGTCACCTCAGGATTGCATCCATGATACAATGGAGTGTTCAAGTCTACCACCAGTTCCTGCAGTTTGGCCGCCTCTCGAGAAGCAGCTCTCTCAGTACTCGTCTCCTTGTGAAGCAGTGCTTGAACATGAGGGTCCTGCACGATTGAACTTAGTACCGGCGAATTCTATGGCATGGAGTCCATGTTCTCTCCGCCGCGATGTCCAGCCCCTTCTCCGCCGCCATGTCCAGTCCCTTCTCCGCCGCCATGTCTGGCCTCTTCCCTGCCGCCATGTTCGGCCCCTTCTCCACCGCCATTATCGATCATCTCTTTGTCTTGCCCCGTGTCATCATCGCCTGCCCCGTCGGCATCCTCAACATCATCATCCCCGTCTTAACTTATCCACCGAGTATAGCCATCCATGAAACCAGTCATGAGCAGGTGTGCTTCGACACGACCATCATCATAGGGGTCGTACCAAACTGGTCCTTTGCATCTTCAACACGGACATAAAACCTCTGTCAGGTTATTTTCTTTCATGTCGTGCACCACCGACCGCAACCACCTATCCACCATCGTTCCACTAACCATCATGAACGCCTGCATGATAATAATAAACAAATTGATTATAAAAATGCATGCATGCATCAAAGTCATACAAAAATTCGGCATGACCTTCCCTAAAAATAGGACATATAGAGTTTTCCTGGAATTCGCCGAAACAGAAATAAATCGACATTTCGACAAAACATAGGCAACTCACAAGCACAATTCGGGGTCAACTCATGCCACACACACAATTTCCATCATATTGCCCGATTATGTGATATCGCACACACATAAACATATTTCCATTATCCCCAAAGCATAAATTTGTAATCATCTATCTCGAGATCGAGCATGATGAGATGATGATGTAGTTAGGGAGATCAAAAGTGGACAAAGCTCTTCTTGACAAGGCTAGATCTAGTTAGGGGGTAGATAGGTCACTTCACTAAATGCTACATATACCTGGCTAGCTAGTTTGGGAGGAGACAAGTTCAACTAGTGGAGGGGGAAGGAAAAATAGAAAGGAGATGCATTAATGGAGGTGGTGTAGTTAGCTAGGAGTAATAAAGAGAGAGAAAGGTAGGTAGAAGAAGGAGAGTAACGGGGGAGAAGTAGTGAGGAAGAAGCAAAGTGAGGGAGAGAGGAGGTGGGAGCTAGGGGAGAGTGAGGAAGAGAGGATGTGGGAGGGGGAGGGAAAAGGTGGTGTGGCTGTGGCATAGAAGTAGCGTTGGGCGTAAAACGCGCTACTGCTAATAAGATAGCAGCAGCACGCTACTGGCACACATGCTACTGCTAAGCGGGGCCTGCCATGTGGCCAGTTTCAAAATTAGTAGTAGCGACCTGCAAAAAAACCATGATACTACTATTATTTTAGCAGTAGTGTGGTTAACGCGGGTGCACTACTACTAAACCTAGGGTGGCGGGAATGGTCGGGCAATTTTAGTAGCAGCGTAGTTCTACCGAGCCACGCTATTGCTAAGTCGGTAGCAGTAGCGCCTGTTTGGGGCCCACACTACTACTAATTAGCAGTAGCTCCTCTTCCTGACCCGCGCTACTGCTAAGATTCTATGTATAAGGTTTTCCCTAGTAGTGTTCCTTTTATAGCTTAAGGGGTGGCCATAGTGGCAAAATAGTCCTTATGTGGTGATTAGATAGCTAAAAGTGCTATCATACCTAACTCTGGCAGTTAGGACAAAGTACATTAAATGCACTGCTAGTTGTCATGCTGAGGATGCGGCCCAGCAAGCCTGTCATCAGGTTAGTCATCTTCTGCTTATCAGCTTGACACGCCTCTGGACGGATGCCATATGAAGGTAATTTGTCTCTTGAATGGCTACCACGTGCTTACTGGAAGCCACATAATCACTTGGGGGCTCGACACCGCACGGATAAGTGATTTGCGTCATGGTGCGGTGGTGCCTTGGCGGGGAGTTCTGCCCTTGGCAGACTCGGCAAGCCTGCCGGGGAAATCTTGGACTTGTCCTTAGGGCGGTCTTGGCCCGGCCAGGCTCTCCTGCCCAGCAAGGGAGGCTTTCCCAAGGTGATATCTTGTTTGTCTTGGGTTGTCCTGGTCTTCTTTATCCGCTCTTTGATCTCTCAAAGAGCCACTTCTCTGTCTTGGCCTTGCTTTATATGTTGGTGTAGTTATGCGATGCCAACACGCCTGTGTACAGTCAGGACAACAAACATAAATGTTTGTTGTATCGACTCCTGTACATGGTAGATTTCTCGGCAGGACCACATCTTGATGTATATCTTCTAGCAAAAGCTTCAGAGTGTTGGCTTTGGCATCGAAGGCTAGGACATGCGGGCTCTCGGTGTATTAAGAATGGGGTCCTTAATACCCAGACTTATGCATATGCATTAGTGACCTTCCTGGTGGCAAGGCTTGACTAGAGATAACAGAATACAAAAACGAGACCAGATTAATGAAGAAGCAAAGAAGATCTTAGATATTGGAGGTGAGGAATATTAAATATACGGCTCCATAGAAGCCACCCTCCATGAGATCAAGGAGCGCATCAAGAAGACCAATATCAAAGTTACTGCCGGAGATCACAAATAGTCGAGAAACTAGCCTAGGGACCTAGCAAGGTCCTTGCTGGAAGGGGGCTGACCAAGCTCGGCAAGCCCCACACTCGGCAAGGTTCCACTACTTAGCCACTGCCCCACCTCATCGATCAGGTTGTCACTTCTCGATTAGATTTCGAGCGAGCAGGCTTATAGGTGAACCCGGTCTGGGCATGAGGCTGCTCATATCTGAAGATACAACTTTAATTACACGCGTCCAAGTGATGTGTCGAAGGAATAGAAGGTATATGGGTGAACAACACAGAAGGAGAGACCAACCTTGCCGGGGAGTTCCATCCGCAAGACAACTCACAATGCATTTAATGCATTTGTACTAACTCGTCAGCTTTAGGTATTTAGCACTATAACCACTATTTACAATGTAGAATTATTATTTATCCACTATGGCGGCCCCTTCATCAATAAAAGGAGGCCTGTGGCTACCTTAACAAAGGTTGAAACTCTGTCCATTCTATGTGCGTAGCTGCACTCCTCGAGTACCTTGCTGGACGTGCGCTCCTCGTAGCTGGATTTCTACACACAATCAATACACAAAGCAGGAGTGGGCTTTTACGCTTCACAAGTGGCCCGAACCTGGGAAAAACACCGTGCGTTCTCTACTGACCCTGCTCTTTGTACATGTTGATTCCCTCGCTGAACCACAAAGGGTTTTCCAGGATCCCATAGATGGCCGTACCCGCAAATGACATCTCTGGCATGCCAAGTAGGGGAATCGCTTGAGCGAACCAGGATCAGTAGTTAGCGCGTCAGCTTCATCAACAACTTCACCATCATGGCTCCCAAGAAGAAGGGTGCCGCGGCGGGCACTACGTCAACATCCAGGATGCCAATGCCCTCACAGATGGGCGACGACATAGTTGGTGACGGGGGTGGTAGAGGCGGAGACGGAGGCCAAGATCAGCTTCTGTGATGTTCTAGCGATCACAACCAGGCGAGCGGCATCGTCCGCACCACACCACCAGTCGTCATCTCCAAGGACAGACCCACGCTGCCTGCAGGCGGCGCGGCGAACTCCCGAGACAACAGGGTGCACTCCAAGACACCCACGCCGACGCACACACTCAGACCGCCGGCGACAAGCAGCGCCATGACGTCGGCACCTCCAAGCATCCTCATGGAAAGACCCCTATTGGTCATCCTTGAGATCCCTAAGACTAACGTGCGCGCCAGCGAGATGACGAGAACATGCGCCAGTCACAGATGAGAGATGGTGCTTCTTCCAAGTCAGGTGGAAGCAAGCGAACCTCTTGTTGTTCGCACCTCTTCATGCCCTCCATGCCTGAAGAAGCACTGGCCCATGCCCAGCTACTCTTAGTGTTTCCTCCTATAGGAGACGAGATGGAGGCTTGGAGACCCACCATCTAGGGTCTTGTTGACTTCGCCAACAACGGCAAGCTGTATTGGGTAGGGCCCTCGCAGCAACAACCTGTCCATTGATACGTCTACAACGTATCTATAATTTGTGAAGTATTCATGCCATGTATACACCAATTTTTATATGGTTTGGGTGCAATTTTATACCATTTAAACAAAACTAACATGAACTGGCGCTGTTTTCAGTAGAACTACTGTGGTGTTTTTTTGTGTAGAAATGGAAGTTCTCCAAATGCAGCGAAACTTTTTGACTATTTTTTGGAAGAAAAGAGGCACTAGAAGCTTCGTGGGAGGGCCAGAAGAGTCACGAGGGCCCCACTACCCACCTAGGTGCACCAGGGGGGGCCTGGCTCACTCTAGTGGGTAGTGGGCCCCTCAAAGCTCATTTGGATGTGAGACCGATGCCAAAAAATCCTGTAAATACACAAACCCCCAGAAATAACTCTAGATCGGGACTTCCGTCGCTGCAAGCCTGTGTATCCAAAAAAACTCAAACAGGAGCCTATTTCGGCACCTTGCTGGAGGGGTAAATCATCACTAGAGGCCATCTTCATCATCCCAGTGGCAACCATGATAAGGAGGGAGTAGTCCACCGATGGGGCTAAGGGTTTGTACTAGTAGCTATGTGTTTGATCTCTCTCTCTCTAGTGTTCTTGATTTGGCACGATCCTGATGCATTATGAGCTTTGATAATATAGTTGGACCATATGGTGTTTTTCTCTCTCTATCTTGTTGTGATGAATTGAGTTTTACCTTTGAGATTTCATTATTATCGTATTGAAAATTTTTATTGATTTGAGAACACTTTATGTATGTTTTGCATATCGATACCCATGGTGACAATGGGATGTTCTATTGACTAACCTGATGTATGTTTTCGCACTCAACTCGCGGATTCCCGAGGTGACATTGGTGTAATCTATGCATAGGGGTTGATGCATGTTTCCGTCCTTGTTTCTCCGGTAGAAATCTTGGGGCACTCTTTCTGTTGGATTGAATGTTATGAATCTGAAGTTTTTTGATGCATATCGTATAATCAACTCATGGATACTTGTGGTGACATTGGAGTATCTAGGTCACATTAGAGTTGGTTGATGTGTATCATATGGAGTTATTTTAGTACGAACTCTTGGGCTATTTGTGACACTTATAGGAATAGCTCGATAGATTGATTAGAAAGGATAACTTTGAGGTGGTGTTTTACCCTACAAACAATTTCTTCATATGTTCTCTGCTAGATAAGAACTTTGGAGTGATTCCTTATCGCATGTTGAGGGATTGCCATATGACCTAATTATGTTAGCACTATTGAGAGATTACACTAGTGAAACTATGAACCCTAGGCCTTGGTTTCAAGCATTGCAATGTTGTTTGTGCTCACTTTTGTTACTTTATACCTTGTTGTTTTTTATTGTTCCTATTACAAAAAACAATATCTTCTATACATATTACATTTGTACCACCATCTCTTTACATAACTAGTGCACCTATACAATTTACAAATGTATTTGGTGTGTTGTGGACACAAGATACTCTTTGTTATTTGCTTGCAGGGTTATTTGAGAGAGACACTCTTCATGCTATGCCTTGATGACCCACAAGTATAGGGGATCTCTCATAGTCCTTTCGATAAGTAAGAGTGTCAAACCCAACGTGGAGCAGAAGGAAATGATAAGCGGTTTCCAGCAAGGTATTCTCTGCAAGTACTGAAATAAGTGGTAGCAGATAGTTTTGTGATAAGATAATTTGTAACGAGCAACAAGTAACAAAAGTAAATAAGGTGCAGCAAGGTGGCCCAATCCTTTTTGTAGCAAAGGACAAGCCTGGACAAACATCAAGCCTAGACAATCCTTTTTGTGGCCCAATCCTTTATCTTATATGATGTAAAGCGCTCCCGAGGACACCTGGGAATATCGTCAAGCTAGTTTTCATCACGTTCATATGATTCGCGTTCGGTACTTTGATAATTTCGTATGTGGGTGGACCGGTGCTTGGGTGCTGCCCTTACTTGGACAAGCATCCCACTTATGATTAACCTCTATTGCAAGCATCCGCAAATACAACAAAAGTATTAAGGTAAACCTAACCATAGCATGAAACATATGGATCCAAATCAGCCCCTTACAAAGCAACGCATAAACTAGGGTTTAAGCTTCTGTCACTCTAGCAACCCATCATCTACTTATCACTTCCCAATGCCTTCCTCTAGGCCCAAATAATGGTGAAGTGTCATGTAGTCAATGTTCACATAACAGAGGAGAGACAACATACATCTCATCAAAATATCGAACGAATACCAAATTCACATGACTACTATTAGCAAGACTTCTCCCATGTCCTCAGGAACAAAAGTAACTACTCAAAAAGCATAAACATGTTCATAATCAGAGAGGTATTAATATGCATGTAGGATCTGAACATATGATCTTCCACCAATTAAACCAACTAGCATCAACTACAAGGAGTAATTAACACTACTAGCAACCTACTAGCACCAATCCCGTACTTGGAGACAAGAATTGGATACAAGAGATGAACTAGGGTTTTGAGATGAGATGGTGCTGATGAACATGTTCATGGATATTGCCCTCTCCCGATGAGAGGAGCGTTGGTGATGACGATGGCGATGATTTCCCCCTCTGGGAGGGAAGTTTCCCCGACAAAACAGCTCCGCGAGAGCCCTAGATTGGTTCCTCCAAGGTTCCGCCTCGTGGCGGCGGAGTTTCGTCCGAGAAGATGGCTTATGATTTTTCCCATCGAAAGACTCCATATAGCAGAAGAAGGCCACCGGTGGGCCACCAGGGGGCCCATGAGGTAGGGGGCACGCCTAGGGGGGTAGGGCGCGGCCCCCACCCTCGTGGGCAGAGTGTGGCCCCCTGGTGAGGTTCTTGCTCTCAGTATTTTTTTATATATTTGGAAAACATCCTCCGTGAAGTTTCAGGACTTTTGGAGCTATGCAGAATAGGTCTCTAATATTTAATCCTTTTCCAGCCCAAAATCCCAGCTGTCGGCATTCTCCCTCTTTATGTAAACCTTGTAAAATAGGAGAGAATAGGCATAAGTATTGTGACATAATGTGTAATGACAGCCCATAATGCAATAAATATTGATATAAAAGCATGATGCAAAATGGACGTATCAACTCCCCCAAGCTTAGACCTCGCTTGTCCTCAAGCGAAAAGCCGAAATCGAAAAATATGTCCACATGTTTAGAGATAGAGGTGTCGATAAAAATAAAATACGGGCATGAGGGCATCATGATCATTCTTAGAACAGCAACTTATATAATTCTTGTCATATAATCTCTAATGCTAGAGTAATAATTCAATCACAATATCAAGTATGAATCTTAAACTTCATTGAAAACTAACAAACTACAATCTCAGTCATTGAAGCAATTGCAATTTATCATAACATGGGAAAGAGTCAATGTATAAGAGCTTTTTAGCAAGTCCACATACTCAACTATCATATAATCTTTCACAATTGCTGACACTCACGCAATACTTATGGGTATGGATTTTTAATCGGACACAGAGAAAGATAGGGGCTTATAGTTTTGCCTCCCAACGTTTTACCTCAAGGGTAATGTCAACAGTAATAGTTCATGAAAACTCACATCCAATTAGCCATATATACCAGGATCTTTCCAACATATTGTGCTTGCCAAAGGGTAAAATGTAAAAAGGAAGGGTGAAGATCACCATGACTCTTATGCAATGTAGGAGATAAAAGTAAAAGATAGGCCCTTCGTAGAGGGAAGCAGAGGTTGTCATGCACTTTTATGGTTGGATGCACAAAATCTTAATGCGAAAGAACATCACTTTATATTGCCACTTGTGATATGGACCTTTATTATGCAGTCTATCTCTTTTATTACTTCCATATCACACGCTCGTATAAAGCTTATTTCCTCCACACCAATCAATCATACATATTTAGAGAGCAATTTTTATTGCTTGCACCGATGACAACTTACTTGATGGATCTTACTCAATCCATACGTAGATATGCTGGTCTCTTATGGAAAGACTGGTTTAAGGGTATTTGGAAGAACAAGTAGTATCTCTACTTGGTGCAATGAATTTGGCTAGCATGAGGGGGAAAGGCAAGCTCATCATGTTGGAAGATCCAAGACAATATAATTTATCTCAGATGTAAGAAAACATAACCCATTACATTGTCTTCCTTGTCCAATTCAACTCTTTAGCATGTCATATCTTAATGAGTGCTCACAATCATAAAAGATGTCCAAGATACTATATTTATATGTGAAGACCTCTCTTTGTTTATTACTTCCTATTAATTGCAATGATGACCAAAACTGTGTTTGTCAACCCTCAACAAATTTTATTCATCATACTCTTTCTATGTGAGCTCATTACTCTCCATAAGACACATATGATCTCTTTGTTTCTTTTTATTTCTTTCTCTTTTATTTTATTTCCTTAGGATCATGGCAAAATAATCAAGCCCTTGACTCAACACTAATCTTTATTATATAGCTCACGGACTCGATTACATAGAAGGATAATAAAGCAAAACTCACAACTAGATCATACTAAGAACTTTTATTCTACTAGATCAAGATATTACCAAAAGGATCGAACTAAGAAAAATAGTAAAGATAAAAGTGATGGTGATACGATACCGGGGCACTCCCCCAAGCTTGGCAGTTGCCAAGTGGAGTGCCCATACCAGATACTCAATTCTTCTTTGTTGGTGGAGACGCTGGTGATTTTGTTGATGGCGTAGGCTTGTCGTCCTCCTTCCAAGGCATAGGCTCACCATCATAGAAGGATGACCGAGTCTTCGGGATCATCAAATCTGCAGCCAAACTCATCCTTTTGAATCTATATTCATACTCACAGTTTTGGTTTTATAGGTCATAGATTTGAGTTTGAAGGTGCTCAATTTTCTCGTGAAGCCTGAAGATGGTCTCCCCGATGTTGTTGGCATCCAGCTTGTGTTTGTTGGTGAATTCTGCGATCATCATCTCGTTGGAGTTGAGTCCACGCTCCACCATCCCCTGACACTTGAAAACTTGTTGCTCCATTGCTTCAAGCCTCGTCTCCACACTTCCGGTCCCCTTTGGTCCCTCAGCATCACGGATGTGCAGCAACCCATCACGCATCTCAATGGTTTGAGGGTGTCGCTGCACCTCCGTGAGGGAAGGGTTTATAACCTTCTCGAAGAACTTCTCCTTGGTGGCACTTGGAGATGTCATGATAACCTAGATCTGTCAGAAAAACAGCTCGAAACAAAGATAGGAGATTTTTGCGTGATACGGGAGTCAAAACACCCGGGAGATTATATAATAAATTTTTACCGACCAAAATACGTGTCGTGTACGAAAATGGGGTCCCGAGAGCACACGAGGTAGGGGGGTGCGCCCAGTAGGGTAGGGCGCGCCCTCCACCCTCGTGGAGCCCTCGTGCCCTTCCCAGACTGCTGCTTATTTTTCTATTTTTCTAAATATTCCAAAACGGAGAAATATTGCCTTAAAAACTGTTTTGGAGTCGTTTTACTCACCATACCACATACCTATTCCTTTTCGGAGTCTGAAACATTCCGGAAAGTGTCCCTTATGTATTCCTCCGGGGTTACAATTTCGATGACGTTGGTTTCAACATTTATGGGATTACCTAAGATATAGTGTTTGATTCTTTGACCGTTCACCACCTTCGGATTTATGCCTTCGATGTTGTTGATTTTTATGGCACCGGAACGGTAGACCTCCTCGATAACGTAAGGACCTTCCCATTTAGAGAGAAGTTTTCCTGCAAACAATCTTAAATGAGAGTTGTATAACAATACATAGTCACCTATATTAAACTCACTCTTTTGTATCCTTTTGTCATGCCATTTTTTAACTTTTTCTTTAAACAACTTGGCATTTTCGTAGGCTTGGGTTCTCCATTCATCAAGTGAGCTAATATAAAATAACCTCTTCTCACCGGCAAGTTTAAAATCATAATTAAGTTCTTTAATAGCCCAATAAGCCTTGTGTTCTAGTTCGAGAGGCAAGTGACATGCTTTTCCATAGACCATTTTATACGGAGACATACCCATAGGATTTTTATATGCAGTTCTATAGGCCCATAATGCATCATCAAGTTTCTTGGACCAATTCTTTCTAGACCTATTAACAGTCTTTTGAAAAATTAATTTGAGTTCTCTATTGCTCAATTCTACTTGACCACTAGACTGAGGGTGATAAGGGGATGCAATTCTATGATTAACATCATATTTAGCAAACATGTTACGAAAAGCACCATGAATAAAATGTGAACCACCATCAGTCATTAAATATCTAGGGACTCCAAATCTTGGAAAAATAACTTCTTTAAGCATCTTAATAGAGGTGTCATGATCAGCACTACTAGTTGGAATAGCTTCTACCCACTTAGTAAAGTAATCAACAACAACTAAAATATGTGTATAACCATTAGAGGAAGGAAAATGTCCCATATAGTCAAAGCCCCAAACATCAAATGGTTCAATAACAAGTGAATAATTCATAGGCATTTCTTGATGTCTACTAATATTACCAATTCTTTGACATTCATCACAAGATAAGACAAACTTACGGGCATCCTTGAAGAGAGTAGGCCAATAAAAACCAGATTGTAGTATCTTATGTGCAGTCCTATCTCTAGGATGGTGTCCTCCATAAGCTTCGGATTGACACTTGCGTAGGATCTGTTCCTGTTCATGCTCAGGTACACAACGTCTAATAACACCATCTACTCCTTCTTTATAAAGATGTGGGTCATCCCAAAAGTAATGCCTCAAATCATAGAAGAACTTTTTCTTTTGCTGGTATGTGAAACTAGGTGGTATAAACTTAGCAACAATGTAATTAGCATAATCACCATACCATGGAGCAGTATGAGAAGCATTTATGACATTTAATTGCTCATTGGGAAAACTATCATCAATAGGTAGTGGGTCATCAAGCACATTTTCTAACCTAGACAAGTTGTCTGCAACGGGGTTCTCATCTCCCTTTCTATCAACAATATGTAAGTCAAATTCTTGTAGCAAGAGAACCCATCTAATAAGTCTAGGTTTAGCATCTTTCTTTTCCATAAGATATTTAATAGCAGCATGATCAGTGTGAATAGTTACTTTAGAATCAACAATATAAGTTCTAAACTTATCACAAGCAAATACAACTGCTAAGAATTCTTTTTCAGTAGTAGCATAATTTCTTTGAGCATTGTCTAGAGTTTTACTAGCATATTGAATAACATTTAGTTTCTTATCAACTCTTTGTCCTAGAACAGCACCTACAGCATAATCACTAGCATCACACATAATTTCAAAGGGTAAATTCCAATCAGGTGGCTAAACAATAGGTGCAGAAATCAATGCTTTCTTAAGTATTTCAAATGCTTCTACACAATCATCATCGAAGACAAATGGTATATCTTTTTGTAATAAATTAGTCAGAGGCTGAGAAATTTTTGAGAAGTCTTTAATGAACCTCCTATAAAAATCGACATGACCATGGAAACTTCTTATACCTTTGATGTCCTTGCGACATGGCATCTTTTCAATAGCATCAACCTTGGCTTTATCAACTTCAATACCTCTTTCAGAAACTTTATGCCCCAACACAATACCTTCATTAACCATAAAGTGGCACTTTTCCCAATTCAAGACAAGATTAATTTCTTCACATCTTTGCAAAACTCGATCAAGGTTGCTCAAGCAATCATCAAAAGAAGATCCATAGACGGAAAAGACGTCCATGAAAACCTCATAAATCTTTTCACAAAAGTCAGAGAATATAGCCATCATGCATCTTTGAAAGGTAGCAGGTGCATTACATAAACGAAAAGGCATACATCTATAAGCAAAAGTACCAAAAGGGCATGTAAAAGTAGTCTTTTATTGATCTTTGGCTGACACAGGTATTTGAGAGAAACCAGAATAACCATAGAAAGCAAAAATGTGTATGTTTAGATAATCTTTCTAGCATTTGATCGATAAAAGGTAAGGGGTAATGATCTTTTTTGGTAGCCTTATTTAATTTGCGGAAATCAATTACCATCCTATAACCTGTAATAATTCTTTGAGGAATCAATTCATCTTTATCATTAGGAACGACAGTAATACCTCCCTTCTTAGGGACAAAGTGGACAGGGCTTACCCATTGACTATCAGCAACGGGATAAATTATACCTGCCTCAAGGAGATTTAGTATCTCCTTTCTTACCACTTCTTTCATCTGATGATTCAGCCGGCGTTGATGATCACAAACTGGTTTAGCATCTTCTTCCAAATTAATTTTATGTTGACATAGAGTGGGACTAATGCCCTTAAGATCATCAAGAGTACACCCAATAGAAGCACGGTGCTTCTTCGGAGTTTTCAATAATATCTCTTCTTCATGCTCTGAAAGGTTAGCACTAATAATAACAGTATCAGGTAACGGTTTAAGCTCAAACACGGGATCACCCTTGGGTGGAGGAGGATCCCCTAGGATTTCAATAGGTAAATTATTTTTTAGAATAGGTTCCTGTTTAAAGAATACTTCATCTAATTCCCTTCTTTCATTCATAAACATATCATTTTCATGGTCTAGCAAATATTGTTCTAAAGGATCACTAGGAGGTACGGCAATAGAAGCAAGACCAATAATTTCATCCTTACTAGGTAATTCTTATTCACTGTGTTGTCTACTAAATTTAGAAAAATTAAATTCATGAGTCATATCATCTAAACCGATAGTAACAACATCCTTTTTGCAATATATGGTAGCATTAACAGTATTTAAGAAGGGTCTACCAAATATAATGGGACAAAAGCTATCTTGTGGGGAACCAAGAACAAGAAAATCAGCAGGATATTTAGTTTTCCCACACAAGACTTCAACATCTCTAACAATTCCCATTGGTGAAATAGTATCTCTATTGGCAAGTTTAACTGTGACATCAATATCTTCCATCTCAGCAGGTGGAATATCATGCATAACTTCTTTGTATAAGGAATAAGGTATTGCACTAGCACTAGCACCGATATCACATAAGGTAACAATGATTTCCTATTTTAACAGAAATAATAGGCATGCCTACCACAGGTCTAGGTTTATCTTTATCACGAGGTTTAGCAATTCTAGCAGTTTCATTAAAGAAATAAATAACATGCCCATCTATATTATCAGACAAGAGATCTTTAACAATAGCAATATTAGGTTCAACTTTAACTTGCTCATGAGGTGTATATGTTTTAATATTGCTTTTACGAACCACAGTTGAAGCTTTAGCATGATCCTTTATCTTAACAGGGAAAGGTGGTTTCTCAACATAAGAAGTAGGAACAATAGGATCATTATAAGTGATAGTCTTTTCCTCAACTTTAATAGGTGCAGCTACTTTTACGTCTATGGGAGGATGATATTTAAACCACTTCTCCTTGGGGAGATCAACACAAGTAGCAAAGGATTCACAGAAAGAAGCTACTATCTCAGAGTCAAGTCCATATTTAGTGCTAAATTTACGAAAAATTTCGGTATCCATAAAAGATTTAACACAATCAAAACTAGGTGTCATACCTGACTCCTTACCATTGTCGAGGTCCCAATCTTCAGAGTTGCGTTTAATTCTTTCCAATAAATCTCATTTGAATTCAATAGTCTTCATCATAAAAGAGCCAGCACAAGAAGTATCAAGCATGGTGTGATTGTTACCAGAAAGCCGAGCATAAATTTTTTGAATAATCATTTCTCTTGAGAGCTCATGATTGGGGCATGAATATAACATTGATTTAAGCCTCCCCCAAGCTTGAGAGATGCTTTCTCCTTCGCGAGGCCAAAAATTATATATATATAATTGCGATCACGATGAACAAGATGCATAGGATTAAACTTCTGATGAAATTCCAATTTCAATCGTTTGTAATTCCATGACCTCATATCATCACATAGCCTATACCATGTCCGGGTACACCTGCAAGCTTAAATAATCCACAGACTTGATCCAAATATATCAGATGTTCATCAGGATGTTTTGTTCCATCTCCTAGAAAAGGATTAGCTAGCCGTTTTTCTATCATACCCAAAGGAACTTCAAAGCAATCATTTTCATTTTCATTTTCATTTTCAGTAGGTTCAGTAGGTTGAGGGGAAACTCTTTGCTCTACTGGTCAGGGTGAAGATACCCCGAACAAGCCCCTCAGAGGATTACTTTCCATAGTGACAAGTGATAGTAAATTTCAGCACACTATATAAATTTTTCATTACCAAATTCCACCTGCCAAAGGTGCTTCACTCCCCGGCAATAGCGCTAGAAAAGAGTCTTGATGACCCACAAGTATAGGGGATCTACCGTAGTCCTTTCGATAAGTAAGAGTGTCGAACCCAACGAGGAGAAGAAGGATATGATAAGCGGTTTCCAGCAAGGTATTCTCTGCAAGTACTGAAATAAGTAGTAACAAATAGTTTTGTGATAAGATAATTTGTAATGAGCAACAAGTAACAAAAGTAAATAAGGTGCAGCAAGGTGGCCCAATCCTTTTTGTATCAAAGGACAAGCCTGGACAAACTCTTATATGATGTAAAGCGCTCCCGAGGACACATGGGAATATCGTCAAGCTAGTTTTCATCATGTTCATATGTTTCGCGTTCGGTACTTTGATAATTTGGTATGTGGGTGGACAGGTGCTTGGGTGCTGCCCTTACTTGGACAAGCATCCCACTTATGATTAACCTCTATTGCAAGCGTCCGAAAATAGAACAAAAGTATTAAGGAAGACCTAACCATAGCATGAAACATATGGATCCAAATCAGCCCCTTACGAAGCAACGCATAAACTAGGGTTTAAGCTTCTATCACTCTAGCAACCCGTCATCTACTTATTACTTCCCAATGCCTTCCTCTAGGCCCAAATAATGGTGAAATCTCATGTAGTCGACATTCACATAACACCACTAGAGGAGAGACAACATACATTTCATCAAAATATCGAACGAATACAAAATTCACATGACTACTTTTAGAAAGACTTCTCCCATGTCCTCAGGAACAAAAGTAACTACTCACAAAGCATAAACATGTTCATAATCAGAGAAGTATTAATATGCATATAGGATCTGAACATATGATCTCCCACCAATTAAACCAACTAGCATCAACTACAAGGAGTAATTAACACTACTAGCAACCTACTAGCACCAATCCCGGACTTGGAGACAAGAATTGGATACAAGAGATGAACTAGGGTTTTGAGATGAGATGATGCTGATGAAGATGTTGATGGAGATTGCCCTCTCCCGATGAGAGGAGCGTTGGTGATGACGATGGCGATGATTTCCCCCTCCGGGAGGGAAGTTTCCCCGGCAGAACAGCTCCGCAAGAGCCCTAGATTGGTTCCGCCAAGGTTCCGCCTCGTGGCCGCGGAGTTTCATCCGAGAAGATGGCTTATGATTTTTTTCCCATCAAAAGACTCCATATAGCAGAAGATAGCCACCGGAGGGCCACCAGGGGTCCCACGAGGTAGGGGCGTGCCCAGGGGCGTAGGGCGCACCCCCACCCTCGTGGGCAGGTGTGGCCCCCTGGGGAGATTCTTGCTCTTAGTATTTTTTATATATTTGGAAATAAATATTCCGTGAAGTTTCAGGACTTTTGAAGATGTGAAGAATAGGTATATAATATTTGCTCCTTTTCCAGCCTAGAATCACAGCTGTCGGCATTCTCCCTCTTTATGTAAACCTTGTAAAATAAGAGAGAATAGGTATAAGTATTGTGACATAATGTGTAATAACATGCCATAATGCAATAAATATTGATATAAAAGAATGATGCAAAATGGACGTATCACGCCTCCCACAAATTTATAAACCTTTGGTCATCCACTTGAGGGAAAATTGCTACTGTCCTACAAAATTCTACACTTGGAGGCTGAACACAAGTCTACAAGAATAAAATTGCGTAGTATACATCTCCCCTGGTACGTGCTACTAGAGAGATGATTAGAGGAGCAACACCTACCGTGCAGTCCCCTCCACAAGAAAAGTAACCCCATCAGCAAAGCCAGCGGGACGACGCCCATGTCGACA
Source organism: Triticum aestivum (assembly GCF_018294505.1). Lineage (NCBI taxonomy): Eukaryota > Viridiplantae > Streptophyta > Magnoliopsida > Poales > Poaceae > Triticum > Triticum aestivum. The sequence goes on along the minus strand of NC_057803.1, from coordinate 413,812,758 downwards.
TATCCATGGCCTCATCTGATGCGCGAACTCACTACGATCAGCGCCAGGTCCTGCATGAGTGGCACAGAGAAGACTCATGTACTACGATCGAACAGCGATGGGAAGCACGCCGTCAATCTGAAAGGCATGCAGGATCTGCTGTCGATAAGCCTGCGCCAGGGAACAACGACGACCTACCTTATGAGGTAGGTTGTCCGGTGTTTACCCCTGAGTTGCGACAAGTCTAGTGTCCCAATTCCTGAAACTTCATACCGGAGGTGGAGAAGTACGACGGCAAGGCTCGCCTATCGGAGATCCTAAGCCTCTACACCATTGCAGTGCAAGCTGCTGGAGCTCGCGATGATAAGATTTTCACCAACAACTTCCCATTTGTGCTCAAGCCCAATGTTAGGTCATGGTTGATGAATTTGCTGCAGGGTTCCATTTCCTGCTAGTCTAATCTGTGCCACAAGTTTGTTGGCATAGACACGAGTGGCCACAAGGTTGCGGGCCAGGAAACATACCTACAGTTGTTTCCTCGGAAGGAGGATGAGTTGCTTCACAAGTATATACAGAGATTCAGCCGTGTGCAAAGTAACATTTCCGATATCCACCCCGCAGCTACCATTGCGTATTCCGTCAAAACGTGAGGAACCGCAAGATACGGGAGGAGATGACCATGACCAAGGTGAGGAATGTTTCTGAGCTATATGCTTTGGCTCACAAGTGTGCATGGGCTAAGGATGGGAGGAGACTTCCTGGAGAAAAGGTTGGCGCTGAATCTGATTCAGAGGACGATGATGCTGCCACCCCTTCAAAGAAAAAACCACAAGCGCAATAGGAAGCGCAGTGGCAAGGATGTTCTAGCCGTAGAGGGATTTGGCAACAGTGGTTGTGCCAAGAAGGCTAATGTTGAGAGCCCCGGCAAGGAGGTTGCCAGGTGCGCCTCGTGTCAGGCATTGGCGGCCACTAATCAGACCTCGGGCTCCAGCAAGCAGTAATGCAAGATCCACCACACCAAAAGCCATGATCTTCATGATTTTCGGCAAGTGGAGCAGCTCGCTGAGAAGTAGAAGGCTGAATATGAGAAGTGAGATAAAGAAAAGTTTGACGGTGCAGATGGATCCGACATGAATCATGGTGGCCGAGGAGGTCGTCGTGGCATGACCAAGCAGTAGAAGGAGAAGCCTGCAAGAGGTCATGACAAGAAGGAAGATGATGATGACGACGAAGAAGAAGAAGAAGATGATGAATCCAGTGAGATAGAGTTCCAAAAAGCCACGAAAGCAATGTGCATTGATGGAGGTGCATCTTTGCACACCTCCCACCGCCAACTCAAACAGTGGGTGCATGAATTCAATGCCACAGATCCTGTTGTGTGAGCCTAGAAGTCGTTGGGATGGTCCAACGTGCCTATCATCTTTGACGCTGAGGACCACCCTGATCGCACAACTGATGTCGGGTGCTTGCCGTTATAGGTTTCACCAACTGATGAGGACATGATTACCTTGGATACAACCAAAAATATTGCATACATGCATATCTATGAGGTGATTTCTAATGCAAACCATGCAATAATTTATTTATGTGATCCAGGACAAAAATATTTCATAGACTTTCGTGCCATGTCTAATTGAAGGTGTATGGGATATTTGTACAATCCACATATGAAGATAATGGAAAAATGAGAAGTTTAGGTGTTGTTCAAAAAGTCCTCTCACGTTACTTTTGGGCCAAGAGAATATAAAGTCCAAGTCTCTCACGCCCTGGACTTAGATTTGGACTGCACACACATACCCGATTCAAAATGCCAAGATCTCTTTCATCCGGCCTCCGAATTGGGTGATTCTTTTTTCATGGAAAGTAGATTTCGTGCTCTTTATGACCTAATTAGATTCACCTTCATATTCATCCAGAGCATTGAGATATTGATGAAGCAATATGATGTTGTAGCAGAATCCGAGTCAAACAACAAGTCCAAAGGTGTTGCATCACCTCCACTTGCGCCCATGAGCCTTGTATGACCCAGGTTTAGTTTTTGGCTGCCTTGGGACGTCCACCCACCTCTTGGACGCCTCCCCTTTCTCCTATATAAGTAGATCCCTCTAGTAGCTTTTTCCTTGCACTACAAAAAAAAGACACATCCGTGACATTTTGGGGCGAACGAAAAAAATTATGTCATACATATGACACTTCTATGACGATAATTGTGACAAAACACAGTATCATCATAGATGTGGTGGGCTCCTACTTCTATGACAAAAAATCATGACAGAAAATGGGCTTTTCGTCCTGGGCGGGACGGAGACGCAGCTGCAGGACATTCTTTGGGCCGTCCATGATGGAAAAAACCGTGGTAGAAGCGAGGGCGAGGAAAATTTCCGGGAGTTCCCAGTTACGGTGGGAGGTCAGGGGCTGAGCGATGCGCGTTTCTCTCGTACACGTACGCGCGTGTGTGCGAGGCGTTGGCTCTAACTGAACCCGAGCGAGGCGTTGGGCTCTACCTAAACCCGAGCGATTGCACTACAGGCTATGCGTTACTGAACCCGAGCGATCGCTCGATGGCTGTTAACTAAACCCAATCGAGCGATTCCTTCGCTACTGCTGCTAACTGAAGCCGATCAATTGGATGAACAGTGAGCGTTGCCGGGGGGGTTGGATGAACAGTGAGCTGTGGCGTTGCCTCTGGATGAATAGGACCCCGTGGTGTGGAGGTCTGGATGAACAGTAGAAGGTGGAGGGGTGCCCGTGGAGGGGTGGTTGAACAGGATCCCGTGGTGTGGAGGGCTGGATGAAAAGTAGACGGTGGAGGGGTGGTTAAACAGTAGCCGGTGGAGTAGCGCACAGTCGAGGCTGCATGAACAGGAGCCTGTGGAGGCTAGAGGAGGTCGACAGTAGCCCGTGGAGGCTGGAGGAGGTCGACAGTGGAGATAAACAGTATCCCGTGGAGTCCCGTTTTGTTGTACGCCACACCCCTCCCGATGAACAGGACCCCCGTTTCGACCGTAGGAGGTCCGTTTCATCCGTTTTGTGGTACGCCACACCCCTCCAGATCAACAGGACCCCTGTTTCGACCGTAGGAGGTCCGTTTCTTCCTTTTTGCGGTACGCCAAACCCCTCCGGATCAACAGGACCCCTGTTTCGACCATAGGTGGTCCGTTTCCTCCGTTCTGCGGTACGCCAGGCCTCGTTTGCATCGCCTGTTCCTTCCAAGCCCTCCCGATGAATACGACCACGCATTCCGTTCCGAGCCAGCCGGTTGGCTACCATGCGTTCCGTTGCCTCCTGATGAACACGACGCATTCCGTTGCCTCCCCATGAACACGACGACGATGTTGTTTCTCCGTTCCGACCCAGCCATGTACACAAGCCCTGGCCGTGCGTATGCGCGAGTAGGCGTTCGAGACCCTGCCCATTTTTACATATATGTGGCCGTATTTTCTTTCTTGCACCCTGGCCGCTGTATGTACGTGTACATGCTACGTGGGCGCCTCTACTATGACACATGCGCGCCTCTACTACGACACGTGCGTGCCTCTAAATCGACTAGTATGTACGTACACGTTCGCGACCAGAATAACAACGCTACATACGCTTCGACCAGGTGGGTCCCGACTGTCAGGCACTTCCTAGCCTGCAAAGATGTAGCTGGTGGGTCCCAGCAGTCAGGGGGTGATAACCCACAAGTATAGGGGATCGCAACAGTTTTCAATAAGTAAGAGTGTCGAACCCAACGAGGAGCTAAAGGTAGAACAAATATTCCCTCAAGTTCTATTGACCACCGATACAACTCTACGCACGCTTGACGTTCGCTTTACCTAGAACAAGTATGAAACTAGAAGTACTTTGTAGGTTTTTTCAGGAAGGCTTGCAAGAAAGTAAAGAGCACGAAAATAAAAACTGGGGGCTGTTAAGGTAAAGAAGCAACTAAAGTAAATATAGAGAGTGTGGAAAAGTGGTGGTAGGAGTTGCGAAATTGTCCCTTAAGCAATTGACTACTTTACCAGACCGATAGCAAGTATTATGTGGGAGAGGCCACTGCTAGCATGTCATCCCTGACTTGGAATTCTATGCACTTATGATTGGAACTATTAGCAAGCATCCGCAACTACTAATGTTCATTAAGGTAAAACCCAACCATAGCAATAAGATATATTGGTCCCCCTGCAATCCCGTATGCATCAATTTCTATGCTAGGTTGAAGCTTCTGTCACTCTTGCCCTCCAATACATAGTCCTATCAACATACAACTAACCCTATGGTGTGATCCACGCGCGCAATCATATGATGGGCACCAAAGGACAGCAACATAACCACAAGGAAATTAAATCAATCATAGCAATTCATCAACCACCAATAGGACAATGAAAATCTACTCAGACATCATAGGATGGCAACACATCATTGGATAATAATATGAAGCATAAAGCACCATGTTCAAGTAGAGGGTACAGCGGGTTGCGGGAGACTGGGCCGCTGTAGATAGAGGGGGGAAGTTGATGGAGATGTTGGTGAAGATGGCGGAGTTGTTGGCGTAGATCGCGGTGATGATGATGGCCCCCGGCGGCGTTCCGGTGCCACCGGAAGCGAGGGGGAGAGAGCCCCCTCCTTCTTCTTCTTCCTTGACCTCCTCCGTAGATGGGAGAAGGGTTTTCCCTCTGGTCCATGGCCTCCATGGCACGGCAGGGGCGAGAGCCCCTCCGAGATAGGATATGTCTCTCTGTCTCTCTCTGTTTCTGCGTTGTCCTCTGGCTCTGTTTCACCATTTCGTATATATATGGAGATCCGTAACTCCGATTGGCCTAAAACCTTCGCCGTGATTTTTTTCTGAATATTAGCTTTCTTGCGGCAAAAGAAGAGCGTCAACCGCCTTACGGTGGGCTCACGAGGGTAGGGGCGCGCCCTAGGGGGGGCGCCCCCTGCCTCGTGACCACCTCGGGAACTGGTTCCTGTTGATTTTCCTTCCAAATTTTCCATATTTTCCGAAAATAAGCTCCGTCCATTTTTATCCCGTTTGGACTCCGTTTCATATGGATATTCTGCGAAACCAAAAACATGCAACAAACAGGAACTGGCACTGGGCACTGGATAAATATGCTAGTCCCAAAAATAATATAAAAAGTTGCCAAAAAGTATATGAAAGTTGAATAATATTGGCATGGAACAATCAAAAATTATAGATACGACGGAGACGTATCAGCATCCCCAAGCTTAATTCCTGATCGTCCTCGAGTAGGTAAATGATAAAAAAAGCTAATTTTTGATGTGGAATGCTACCTAGCATAATCTTGATCATATGTCTAATCATGGCATGAATATTAAGACACGAGTGATTCAAAGCAATAGTATATCCTTTGACATTAAGACAATAATACTTCAAGCATACTAATAAAGCAATCATGTATTTTCAAAATAACATGGCCAAAGAAAGTTATCCCTACAAAATCATATAGTCTGGCTATGCTCCATCTTCACCACACAAAATATTCAAATCATGCACAACCCCGATGGCAAGCCAAGCAATTGTTTCATACTTTTGACGTTCTCAAACCTTTTCAACTTTCACGCAATACATGACCGTGAGCCATGGACATAGCACTATAGGTGGAATAGAATATGATGGTGGGGGTTATGTGGAGAAGACAAAAAAGGAGAAAGTCTCACATCAACTAGGCGTATCAACGGGCTATGGAGATCCCCATTAATAGATCTCAATGTGAGGAGTAGGGATTGCCATGCAACAGATGCACTAGAGCTATAAGTGTATGAAAGCTCTAACTGAAACTAAGTGGGTGTGCATCCAACTTGCTTGCTCATGAAGACCTCGGGCATTTGAGGAAGCCCATCATTGGAATATACAAAGCCAAGTTCTATAATGAAAATTCCCACTAGTATATGAAAGTGATAACTCGAGAGAATCTCTATATGAAGAACATGGTGCTACTCTGAAGCACAAGTGTGGTAAAAGGATAGTAACATTTCCCCTTCTCTCTTTTTCTCTCTTTTTTATTTTCTCTTTTTTTATTTATTATTATTTTTTGGTGGGCTTCTTTGGCCTCTTTTTTTATTTGGGCTTCTTTGGCCTCTTTTATTTTTTTTGTAAAGTCCGAAGTCTCATCCCGACTTATGGGGGAATCATAATCTCCATCATCCTTTCCTCACTGGGCAATGCTCTAATAATGATGATCATCACACTTTTATTTACTTACAACTCAATATTACAACTCGATATCTAGAACAAAGATATGACTCTATATGAATGCCTCCGGCGGTGTACCGGGATATGCAATGATCTATCGTAGCAATGACATCAAAAAACGGACAAGCCATGAAAACATCATGCTAGCTATCTTACGATCATGCAAAGCAATATGACAATGAATGCTCAAGTCATGTATATGATGATGATGGTAGTTGCATGGAAATATATCTCGGAATGGCTATGGAAATGCCATGATAGGTAGGTATGGTGGCTGTTTTGAGGAAGGTATATGGTGGGTTTATGGTACCGGCGAAAGTTGCACAGTACTAGAGAGGCTAGCAATGATGGAAGGGTGAGAGTGCGTATAATCCATGGACTCAACATTAGTCATAAAGAACTCACATACTTATTGCAAAAATCTATTAGTCATCGAAAAAAAGTACTACGCACATGCTCCTAGGGGGATAGATTGGTAGGAAAAGACCATCGCTCGTCCCCGACCGCCACTCATAAGGAAGACAATCAATAAACACCTCATGCTCCGACTTCATTACATAACGGTTCACCATACGTGCATGCTACGGGACTTGCAAACCTCAACACAAGTATTTCTCAAATTCACAATTACTCAACTAGGACGACTCTAATATCACCATCTTTATATCACAAAACTATTGCAAGGAATCAAACATATCATATTCAGCGATCTACAAGTTTTATGTAGGATTTTACGACTAACCATGTGAATGACGAATTACTGTCATCTCTCTAAACAGATATAAGTGAAGAGAGAGAGTTCAGTTCTTTCTACAAAATATATGCCCACGCTCTAACAAATATAAGTGAAGCAAAAGAACATTCTACAAATGGCGGTTTTCTATGTAAAGAGAAACAGGCAATCCAAACTTCAAATGATATAAGTGAAGCACATGAAGCATTCTATAAGGCCCATACTCAAAAGATATAAGTGAAGTGCATAGAGCATTCTATAAATCAACCAAGGACTATCTCATACCAGCATGGTGCATAAAAGAAAAATGAAAACTAAATGCAAAAGACGCTCCAAGATTGCACATATCGCATGAACGAAACGAATCTGAAAACATATCGATACTTGTTGAAGAAAGAGGGGATGCCTTCCCAGCATCCCCAAGCTTAGACGCTTGAGTCTCCTTGAATATTTACTTGGGGTGCCTCGGGCATCCCCAAGCTTGAGCTCTTGCCTCTCTTCCTTCTTCTCACATCGAGACCTTCTCGATCATCGAACACTTCATCCACACAAAATTTCAATAGAAAACTCGGTAAGATCCGTTAGTATAATAAAGCAAATCACTACTGTAAGTACTATTGCAAACCAAATCATATTTTGTTTTTGAATTATGTCTACTGTAATATAACTTTTTCATGGCTTAATCCACTAAAATAAATTGATAGTTTCATCAAAAGAAGCAAACTATGCATCAAAAACAGAATCTGTCTAAAACAGAACAGTCTGTAGAAATCTGAACATTCACCATACTTCTGATATTTGAAAAATTCTGCCAAAATTAGGAAAAATCAAAAATTTGTACAGCAAGACAGTACAAAAAGAATCAGAACCATTTGACATTCCAGCTAAAAATTTAAAATCGTGCACTATAGCCAAAGTTTCTGTCCTGCACCGTACAAGCCATCAAGCAAATGTAAACATCCTAAAGGCAAACCTTGGCACATTATTTTTATAATACAATGGAATTGTACAAGGGGATAATTATTTTTATTGAAAAGTTTCTGTAATCAAGATTCACAAAGTTACCATGAGCATGAACAAAGTTCAAGGCTAGCTCCCACTTCAACAATGCTTGTCTTTCTCACTTTCGCTTTCCTTTTTGAAAAAGCTTTGGGTTCCCCTCTTTATTTTTGTTGTTTTTAAACTATATAAAAAAACTCAACAGAAATAAATGACTCTCTAAAACTTCTGGGTTGTCTCTCTGGCAGCGCTTTCTTTAAAGCCATTAAGCTAGGCATATAGTGCTCAAGTAGTGAATCCACCCGGATCCCAAGGTATATCAAAGCCAATTTTAATTAACAATGATTTGTAATTTAGTAGTGAGCACAAAGTAACATATATCAAGCAATGGCAAAGTCTAACTCTCTTTCTATGCATCGTCATGTCATAAAAGAACAATTCATCCACACCTAGTAAAGGCCAATGCATAGTATAAACAGTTTCTTGCAATTTTATCATGTTGGAAACATAGAGAGGTGGAGATATAGTTCCTCTCTCATAATAATTGCAAGTAGGAGCAGCAAGCACATGCATATTATATTCATCAAAATCATCATGTGCAACAGTAAAAGGCAACCCATCAATGTAATACTTAATAAGTGCAAACTTCTCTGATATAGTGTAGTTGGGAGAATTCAAAAAGATAATAGGACTATCATGTGTGGGTGAAATAGCAACAATTTCATGTTTAACATAAGGAACTATAGCAATTTCATCTCCATAAGAATCATTCATATTGGCATCTTCACCACAAGCATAGCAAGAATCATCAAAAAGGGATATTTCAAGAGAATCAATGGGATCATAACAATCATCATAGCAATCATCCTTCGGTAAGCATGAAGGGGAATTAAACAATGTATGAGTTGAAGAGTTACTCTCATTAGAAGGTGGGCACGGGTGATCAATCCGTTCTTCCTCCTTTTGTTCTTCGCTCTCCTCGTCATCTTTTTCATCCAATGAGCTCATAGTTTCATCAATTTCTTCTTCCATAGACTCCTGCAAAATATTAGTCTCTTCTTGGACAGCGGAGTATTCCTCAATATATTGTTTAACATAGGTATTAGAAGCATAATTATCATAGCAATATTTAAGTATAGAAAATTTTTCAGATTTGTGACAAGTAGCATCATACTTTTCAATCAAAGAAGCAATTTCATAAGCACCCTCAAAAGCAACAAATTCTTCAATTTGTTGAACATCATAGTAACTATAAACACCTTTAGCATAAGAAGATAAGATTCCATTATCAATAAACACACATTGGTAGGGAAGGTGTTTCTTAGGGTTTTTAGAACAACAAGTAAAATCATATAATTTACATAAATTCCAAGCATAGCATTGCAAACGTTGAATTTGACTCCATAATAATTTCCCTTTTTCAGATATACGGTGTCGCACATAACAAGCATGCTCATCTAAGGATTTGCCCTCAACTAAGCTAGTTGGGGTTTCGGCACGAGCACATAGGGATCGAAGATGATCCAAGTAATAAGCTTCAACAGTGTGATAGATTTTGATTGGTTCTTCAACCATTGGTTCAGTAGGTACAAGTAATTTTTTTGGTATTTTGCGTTTCCTACCCATAACAGAAGATAGGAAACAACTAAGAATAGCAAATAAAAATTACTTAGTGATAAAGCAAACAAGCACACATGAGAATATTCACCCCACGCTATAGCTCCGCGGCAACGGCGCTAGAAAAAGGTCTTGATAACCCACAAGTATAGGGGATCACAACAGTTGTTGATAAGTAAGAGTGTCGAACCCAACGAGGAGCTAAAGGTAGAAAAAATATTCCCTCAAGTTCTATCGACGACTGATACAACTCTACGCACGCTTGACCTTCGCTTTACCTAGAACAAGTATGAAACTAGAAGTACTTTGTAGGTGCTTTCGGAAAGGATTGCAAGAAAGTAAAGAGCACGGAAATAAAACTAGGGGCTGTTAAGGTAAAGAAGCAACTAAAGTAAATATAGCGAGTGTGGAAAACTGGTGGTAGGAGTTGCGAAATTGTCCCTTAAGCAATTGACTACTTTACTAGACCGATAGAAAGTATTATGTGGGAGAGGCCACTGCTAGCATGTCATCCCTGACTTGGAATTCTATGCACTTATGATTGGAACTATTAGCAAGCATCCACAACTACTAATGTTCACTAAGGTAAAACCCAACCATAGCATTAAGATATATTGGTCCCCCTTGTATGCATCAATTTCTATGCTAGGTTGAAGCTTCTGCCACTCTTGCCCTCGAATACATAGTCCTATCAACTTACAACTAACCCTATGGTGTGATCCACGCGCGCAATCATATGATGGGCACCAAAGGACAGCAACATAACCACAAGCAAATTAAATCAATCATAGCAATTCATCAACCACCAATAGGACAACAAAAATCTACTCAGACATCATAGGATGGCAACACATCATTGGATAATAATATGAAGCATAAAGCACCATGTTCAAGTAGACGGTACAGCGGGTTGCGGGAGAGTGGACCACTGTAGATAGAGGGGGGAAGTTGATGGAGATGTTGGTGAAGATGGCGGAGGTGTTGGTGTAGATCGCGGTGATGATGATGGCCCCCGGCGGTGTTCCGGTGCCACCGGAAGCGAGGAGGAGAGAGCCCCCCTCCTTCTTCTTCTTCATTGACCTCCTCCCTAGATGGTAGAAGGGTTTTCCCTTTGGTCCATGGCCTCCATGGCACGGGAGGGGCGAGAGCCCCTTCGAGATTGGATCTGTCTCTTTGTCTCTCTCTGTTTCTGCATTGTCCTCTGGCTCTGTTTCACCGTTTCGTATATATATGGAGATCCGTAACTCCGATTGGCCTGAAACCTTCGCCATGATTTTTTTCCGAATATTAGCTTTCTTGCGGCAAATGAAGAGCATCAACCGCCTTACGATGGGCTCACGAGGGTAGGGGTGCACCCTAGGGGGGTGCCCCCTGCCTCGTCACCACCTCGGGCACTAGTTCACGTTGATTTTCCTTCCCAATTTTCCATATTTTCCAAAATAAGCTCCATCCGTTTTTATTCCATATTTCCGAATAACCAAAAGCATGCAACAGACAGGAACTGGCACTGGGCACTGGATCAATATGTTAGTCCCAAAAATAATATAAAAAGTGGCCAAAAAGTATATGAAAGTTGAATAATATTGGCATGGAACAATCAAAAATTATAGATACAACAGAGACGTATCAGGGGGGCGAATCGTTTTGTTTTTTTTGCCCGGACGCACTTCCTTGCGTGCGAAGGTGTAGCTGCTGGGTCCTAGCAGTCAGGGGGGCGAATCGTTTTTTTTTGCCCGGACGCACTTCCTTGCGTGTGAAGGTGTAGCTGGTGGGTCCCAGCAGTCGGGGGGCGAATTGGTTTTTTTCGGACGCACTTCCTTGCGTGCGAAGATGTAGCTAGTGGGTCCGAGCAGTCAGGGGGTAATCGTTTTTTTCGGACATACTTCCTTGTGTGCGAAGATGTAGCTCGTGGGTCCCAGCAGTGAGGGGGCGAATCATTTTTTGCGAAATACGGTGGCCCGTCCGGTGGGTCCCTGCTGTCAGGTGGAGCAATAATTATTTTGTGCGTAATAAGGAGGCACTTCCTTGCAGCTGTCGTGGACCCAGCTGTCAGCCTCTCCATGTAAAGTCCACATCCGATGGAAGCCGTTCCTTGACCATGCGGAGCCTAGGAAGGGGACAACGGCAAGGCCTAGGAAGGGGACGACACGGAGCCGGGGAAGACGCGGCAGTGGATGCACACGCGGAGAGGAGTACTAGGGTTCGCTGGTTCGGCTGCGCTGCCATCGCCGCAGAATAACAGGGGGTGTGGGTGAGTGGAGGGATGGCCTGGCCAGCGGTGGGAGTAGTAGGGGGTGGTGAGGCCTCCGTGGCAGCACAGTCGGCCACGGGAGGCAGGAACAGGCGGCACGACCGGCTGCTTTGGGCGGCTGGAGCAAGAAGACCAGAGGTTGAAGAAGCACGATGGCCGTTGGATGGGCATCGTACGGTCACTTCAGCTAGAATCGTTTATATTGACTAAGTTGACAAAGCCCTTGGTACGTCAACTTAGTAGGCCCACAGGTCAGCTTCTGAAACGGTGCGCCCCAGATGTCATATGGAGGAATCATTTTTTGGGCGGGTGAAGCTAGAATATCCGAGATTGAAGAAGAAGCACGGCATCTGTTGGATGGACATCCAACGGCCACTACTGCTAGAACCGTGTGTTGACTATAAGTTGACAAAGCCTTGCATACATGTCAACTCTATTTTTTAGGGGACGTGTCAACTTAGTAAGGCCAGAACTGTGTGGCAGAGAACTTATAGCCCATTTGAGATTTTGTCAGGACCGGGTTTGCAAGAAAACGTTTATTGAGAAACCGACCCTTGTATTTATCAGTACAGAAGAATCCTCCTTACTGGTAGACAAATCCTTGATGCAGAAATCCAGAAGTACTAAATATCATACAAGGTTGAGCTGAGGCTGCTCAACAATTTATTACAAGCACGCCGATATTACACATAAAGGCGGATATGATACAAGGGTATGGTGGCATAAGTACTGACTCGTAATAAAAGTAGTGGTGGATAAGTCACAGTGAAGTGGGTGACATGACTCCTAAATCTTACAGCTCATCAAGCGTTGGAGTGAGGCTCGATAATTTTATTTGGGTAGCGGAAGCGTATATAATACAAGTGATCAACCCCAGGATTGCACATGATTGTCTGGGACTCCTCTAGCCGTTGGACTCGCTATCGAACTCTTCATCCATAAGATCGCCTTCGTCAACATCTGGCTAAATCAACAAGCCAGGTGAGTACTTTGATTGTACTCGCAAGGCAGTTTGGACATAAGATATAACAAATACAAACATGATGCACATGAGCAGATTAGTAATGCACACTCAGACAATAAATTGTACTGTATGTGAAATAAAAAGGAAGTTAGGCGATAGTCCTCCCGAAATCCCAATAAAAAATAGCAGAAGACCGATCGGGTGTCTGAAGCGACGCCTCGAAAGGTAAAAAAATAACATAACATGCCGCAGTCATGCGTCAGGGCGACACCACATAAAGGGCTTATATTGAAATGTAAATGACAGTGCGCGCCTCAGTCGGACGTCTAAGCGACATCTCAAAAAGGGCTTATAATGAAAGTAAACAACAAGGATGCCATAGTCGGACGTCTGAGCGACATGACATAAAGGGCTTGTATCGAAAGTAAATAACAAGAGTGCCACAGTAGGACGTCTGGGCGACATCTCATAAAGGGCTTATATCAAAAGTAAATCACAAGAGTGCCACAGTCGGACGTCTGAGCGACATCACATAAAGGGCTTGTATCGAAAGTAAATAACAAGAGTGCCACAGTCGGACGTCTGAGCGACATCTCATAAAGGGCTTATATTTCATCGTTCAAATTCAAGCAGTTCATGAATTAAATCATCCCAAAGAAATACTCAGCACATAATAATAAAATGGTTAGTCCATTCACAGGAATAACATTCAGTCGGGTTTACCACTCTCAGTTTTCATGCTTATTCTCTGGAGACTGACACAGGTGTTGGCACTGAGATCGACCCTGAGACTGACACTGGCACTGAGATGCTGTTCAAGTCCTTGATCATGGACATGGATACTCGAATGGTTTTGACTCTACAGAGTTCGTACTCTTTAACCACAACCAATGGATTTCAGTAGCCACAAGGACTAGTTCCGTTTACAGTATCTTAGAAGAAACACATCTAACCAGTACACACCCATTCCACATTCTGCTGCCAGGAATCACCCTAGGCAACGTTCAAGAAAAACTTTAAGACGGGGAGGCCACAACCTCGACTAGCATGGGATCAAATTCATATCGCGCGCTCTAAGGGGTGCCCCCTCTCGGTCCCAACCGGAAACACCCATGCCCCCTGACTGGATGATGGGCTTTAATCCAGGGCCATGGAACCCTCATCACGGTCCATCTGTTTGGTGTGTACAAGGAAAGAGGTTTGCAACTTACTAAACTGCACTCTTTGCAGAAAACATGTGGCAGCACGAAGGGGGAAACGAAGGGGATCGAGACTTGATCCACGTTAACATTGGAGTTAAACGGTTGACATATAGCTAGCATTCTTCAACAATACCAGCTTGCAACCTATCATGCCACCACATGATCAGGTTATATTACCATCATAAGAACACATGAATATCGAAGTTCACCCGTATCTTTCTTTGCATGAAATATAACCTTCACCGATGTTCACATAAACATGCCATCGAAACCACTCAAGCAAACATGGAAAGCACTTATCATATCAAAGGTTCAAACATGCTTGTCTGGTTCGGAGTAGTTGGATTCTAGCTCGGCGAAGTTTGCGGTTCTGTCACCTCCTCCGGTATCTACGGTATAAAGAAATCGCATACTAACGTAAATACCGTGTGTGTATAAAAAATGTTCCAAATATTTTTCAAATAAATATGATAAAAAACTAGATAGAAAAATAAATATGACAGAAAAAGAATCAATTCAAAATCATCTTTTGTTAAAAAGTTATAAGGGTTTTAGTCCAGGGACTCATCCGTAATGAAACAGAAAGTTTCCAGTGGTTAGTTTATAAAAACAGAAAACGTTTCGGTTAGCAATACGCCAACCCCAAAGGAAAATGTATTTTTGCCCTAAGGCGTTTTCAGAAAACGTTTCAAATAGAAGAAGAGAGGCTGACGAGGGGGTCCCACCCGTCAGGTTTAAAAACTGAAACAGAGTACGCTGGCGCCGGAGGCTCGCGGTGGTCGTCGGCGATGTTCGACAGCGATCCAGAGGAGGGCACGGGTACGGTCATACTCACGGGGCAATTCCGCCTCGGTGGGTGGTGGACTTGGTCGTCGGCGAGCACCACGTCGATGGCGGCCTTCACTCTGGCGGACGGCGGTTCGGGCGAGGATGGTTCTCTCCGAAGGGAGCTGCAACCTTCAAATTGGGGTGTGGGTTAGTGGAGTGGGTGCACTAGGATGTTACTTGTACAGTTTGAGAGGCGGGGGTGCACGCACTCGAGCAAATCTTGTCGGAGCCCGAAGCGGATCGGGGCGGCCGGATTCGGGGAAGAAGACCTCCCCGAGGTCTTCCTAGTAGCTAGGTGTGGCTCTGGTGAGGTGGAGGAGTGGTTCTGGGTCGAGAGCGAGCTCGAGGCCTCCATTTATAGCCGGCCCGAGGCGGTTGCTGTGATCGGGATTACTCCGGCGGTGATTATGGTGAGGCAGTGGTCGAACGGGGGTTTTAGGGGTCGGGGCAGCTGCGTATTGGATCACTGGCTTCATCCCATAGCTAAACTTGGCCAGACTTGGGCGACACTCTAAGCCCTTGACGGAACGGCTCACGGGCTCGTCGGCGGCAGAAGGCGTGCTCTGCGCCTCTCAGGCCACGGCGATGGTACTGCAGCACGCACAGGCAAGCGGACAGCCACGCAGAGGTTTCGGGTGGTGTGGGCGGTGCTGGACGGTGCTGAATGGCAGGGCTAGTCCCCCGCTGGCCGCAACGGGTGGTTATGCCACCACGGAAGACGCCGGTGCTGGCGAGACACGTCGCCACCGATGCTCGTGACCGGCCAAATGACCTTGCGGCGCACTGGATAAGAAGGGGGAGCAGTGAGCAACGATCAAAGGTGGCTACTGGCGAGATTGTCGACGGGTTCTGATGAAAACGACATCGTCGACTGAAACTGAACACTGAACTCTGAATTTGAACAGAAACAGTGCACGCCAGCTGCTCGACGAAATGATTTTGGCACGTGGAAATTTGTTGTTGAGCTGATCTTTGGCGAGGTGGTCTTTTGATGTATCTGGAGGCTTCCTGAATTTTCTCAGATTTTTAGGAAAAGAAAATAAATGAATTTCACCAAAAATGGCAAATCTGGTCCAAACTTCCAGTAAGAAAATTTTGAACAATTTGAACTGTGGACCAGTGGATCTAGGTTGAGGGTGCTAAGGACTAGTCAGAGAAGTTTGTTTGGGACCAAGATTCAAAGGAAAATTGGTAGTCCCTTTGTAGACCACCATAGTCCTAAAAATGAAAGAAATTGATTTGAGGTTAAAATGAATAGAAATAAAATTTAAACGAGGTTGAAACTTGCTGGAATTGGATGCTTGGCTTGTCCCAAAGTAGGGAGGTGGGTTTGGAAGAAAGATTTCAATAAGTGTCATGGCAAAAGAGAAATTTTTGAATGGGGAAAGAATAAATCCATAATCCATAGGGTTTCTTTTTAATAGAAGGAATTTCAAAAACTTTCCAAAATTATTTGTGTTGAGTCAACACTAAATGAAAAGCCCTCAAGACCAAAAGTCAAGATTGAGAAGAACACATAAAATATTTGTCATAAAAGATTTGAGAAGGAGGGGCTTTTAAGAAAAAAATTTGGAGTGTTACAACACCTACCCCCTTAGGAAAAATCTCGTCCCCGAGATTTCAGCTGATCCTCAAATAGGTGTGGGTACTCTGCCCGAAGAGAGTCCTCTCATTCCCATGTTGCTTGATCCTCGGTGTGATTGCTCCACTGAACCTTGAAGAACTTAATTGTTTTCTGACGGGTCCTTCTTTCAGACTCCTCTAATATTTTTATTGGACGTTCCCTCTAGGTGAGGTCTGGTTGCACGTCAATGCTCTCATGTGATACATGCTTCTTTGGGTTGCTTACACATTTCCTCAACTGTGAGACGTGGAACACGTCGTGGACGTCTGACAGATCCTTGGGTAGGTCTAGCTGGTAGGCTACTGTGCCTCTTCATGCAATTACACAAAAGGGTCCAATAAATCTTGGTTCTAGCTTTCCTTTATCTTTGAACCGTTGCAGGCCCCTCATAGGAGATACTCGTAGATACACATATTCACCGGGTTCAAAGCTGACTTCACGATGTTTTCGATCGTAATAACTCTTTTGTCGACTTTGGGTTGTCTTGAGTCGGTCCCTGGTTAGTCTAACTTTCTCCTCAGCTTCCTTGAGAATGTCTGGGCTGAAGATACGACTGTCTCCTGTTTTTGACCAATTTAGTGGAGTGCGACATCTCCGCCCGTACAAGGGTTCAAAAGGTGCCATTTGTAGACTGGCTTTGTAACTGTTGTTGTATGCGAACTCGGCATATGGCAAGCTTTCTTCCCAACTGGTTCCATAGGTGAGAACACATGCTCTCAGCATGTCCTCTAGTATTTGGTTCACGCGTTCAGTTTGTCCATCTGTCTGGGGGTGGTATGCTGTACTGAAAGCTAGTTGAGTTCCCAGAGCCTATTGTAAATGATCC
The DNA here is from genome assembly GCF_018294505.1 of Triticum aestivum. NCBI lineage: Eukaryota > Viridiplantae > Streptophyta > Magnoliopsida > Poales > Poaceae > Triticum > Triticum aestivum. The sequence continues at coordinate 413,795,536 of NC_057803.1, read as the reverse complement.
CAAAATTTAGAGATGAATTGAGTGCCCCTGTCGGATATTATAGTCTTTGGGATTCCATGCAGACAAACTATACGGGAGAGATAAAGTTTGGCAAGCTTCTGAGTGGTGTAGGTTGTATTTACGGGAACGAAATGTGCCACCTTGGTTAATCTATCTATGATGACCCATATGGCATCATTTCCGCGTTATGACCGAGGTAGTCCGACAATAAAATCCATTCCAATTTCATCCCATTTCCACTCAGGTATCTTCTTTGGCTGTAATAGTCCTGCTGGTTTTTGGTGCTCGACTTTAATGCGCTGACAAGAATCACAACATGCAATGAAGGTGGCTATATCCCTCTTCATACCGTGCCACCAAATTTTTTCCTTAATGTCCTTATACATTTTGGTTCCTCCAGGGTGGATTGAATATGGAGCGGTGTGGCCTTCGGCTAGAATTTGGTGTTTGAGGTCCTCTATATTTGGCACGCAAAGTCTGTCTCCGTACCATAATATTCCCTCATCGTCTATGATGAATTCTGAAGCTTTGCCCAGACTCACTTTCCTTTTTATGCCTTCGATGCTGGGGTGTCCATGTTGAGCCTTCTTAATCTGTTCCATTAGGGTGGGTTGTATTTCCAAATTTGACACATTGCCTTCAGTGACCATCACCAAATTGAGTTTGGTGAACTCCTGCTGAAATTCAGGTCTCAACTTCTGTAGACTGTCGTTGCTCGAGCTGGGGTTTCGACTAAGAGCATCTGCCACTACATTCGCTTTTCCTGGATGGTGGTGAATGTCAACATCATAATCTTTCACTAATTCCAACCAGCGTCGTTGTCGTAAATTGAGTTCTGGTTGTGTGAAAATATACTTGAGGCTTTTATGGTCCGTATATATTTCACAACGATTTCGAAGCAAAAAGTGCCTCCACTCTTTGAGTGCATGAATGACTGCTGCCAATTCCAAGTCATGGGTAGGATAATTTTCTTCATGCTTTTGGAGTTTCCTGGAAGCGTATGTGACTACCTTGCCTTCTTGCATTCGTACGCATCCGACGCCTTTCTGGGATGCGTCACAATATACTTCAAAACTTTTGTGTATGTCCGGTACAACCAATACTGGTGTTGTTGTTAACTTCCTTTTGAGTTCTTGGAAACTTTTCTCACAAGCTTCCGTCCATACAAATTTCTTATCCTTCTTGAGTAATTGTGTCATTGGTTTTGCTAGGGTGGAGAACCCCTCGATAAACCTTCGGTAATATCCAGCCATTCCTAGGAAGCTTCGTACATCTGTTACGTTGGCTGGTGGTTTCCAGCCAAGTACGGCCTTGACTTTTTCTGGGTCCACGGCGACACCTTCTTGTGTCAATATGTGGCCTAGAAAACCAACCTGTCTTAACACATTTACTGAATTTGGCGTATAATTGATGTTTCCTTAATTCTCCCAGTACAATTCTGAGATGTTCAGCATGCTCTTCTAGTGTCTTAGAGTATACCAGAATATCATCAATGAACACCCCAACAAATTTGTCCATAAAATTCATAAACACTTTGTTCATGAGGTGGACAAAATATGCGGGGGCGTTTGTTAGTCGAAACGGCATTACTGTAAATTCATATAATTTGTATCTGGAGGTGAATGCTGTCTTAGGGATATCTTATGTCCGTACTTTTAATTGATGATACCCCGACCTTAAATCAATTTTTGAGAAAACCTTGGCTTGTGCGAGCTGGTAAAGTAAATCATTTATCCGTGGCACCGGATATTTGTTTTTGATGGTGACCATGTTGAGTGCTCGATAGTCTATACATAATCTTAGTGTCCCATCCTTTTTCTTGGCGAATAATACTGGTGATCCCCAAGGTGATGAGCTGGCCCGTATAAATCCTTTGTCCAGTAATTCCTTTATTTCCTTCTTTAATTCTACCAACTCGGAGGGTGCCATTGTATAGGGTTTCTTGTAAATGGGGTTGGTTCCAGGTGCTAGTTCAATGATGAACTCTATTTCCCGGTCTGGTGGCATGCCTGGTAGTTCCTCAGGAAATACGTCAGGGAACTCACATACCACTGGAACTTTTCTTAATTCTGATATGTCCACTTTATTCAACTTTGGTTGTCGTGATACTGGCCTTTCTTGAGCTGCAACTTTTATCGTCTTACCATGATGATGAGTAAGAATTACCGTCCGATTGAAGCAGTCGATAAATCCCTTGTTGGTGGTTAGCCAGTCCATTCCTAGGATAACATCCAGTCCCTTATTTTCCAATACAACGAGGTTTGCCTGAAACTTTAGTCCCTCAATCTCAATAACCACACCTTGGCAGTAACTCTGAGTGATTTTCTTAATCCCGGGGGACTTGATGATCATGGATTTTTCCAAAGGAAGCATCAAAAAATCAAGTTGCAAAGCAAAGTTCTTTGAAATGTACGAGTGAGAAGCGCCAGAATCAAACAAAACTGTAGCAGGTATTGTGTTAACAGGGAACGTACCGAGTACGATATCCGGGGCATTCTGTGCTTCCTCCTTGGTCACATGGTTCAAGTGACCCTTCTTGTGATTGTTATTGGGGTTGAAGTTGTTTCGCTTGGGTGCAGAATTGTTTCCATTGTTGTTCGGCTTGGGTGCCGAGTTTCTTGGTTTTGGGCACTGTTTGGCATAGTGTCCTTCCTCTCCACAAGCGTAGCAAGTAACACCTGGGCGATACGTAAAATCCTTGTCACTTGCATGAATTTTTTTGTATGGGCGTGGAACATTTGTTGTGGGTTTGTTCGCCCCAATCTTCTGAAAATCAGTCTTGTTCCGGTTGTGGCGAGCGTGAGTAGTCTTGTCCCTTTTGCGCTTGTGAAAATACTCCAAGCTGCGGCGCTCATTTTCCAATGTAATAGCTTTGTCCACAAGTGTCTTGAAATCCGGAAAGGTGTGTACGACCAGTTGGCATTTAAGTCCTGGTGCCAGACCGTCCAGAAAATTTTCCATCTTTTTGTTTTCAGTCATATGCTCTTCGTTGGCATAGCGAGATAATTGAGTAAACTGACTATTGTACTCAGTCACTGTCATGCTTCTCTGCTTGAGGTCATCAAACACCCTTTTCTTGATCTTCATAATACTCCTGGGAATGTGTGCCCCACAAAAACCTTCTTTAAATTCTTGCCATGTGATATTATTTCCATTGGGGTGCATGTGTAGGAAATTTTCCCACCATGATGCAGCTGCTCAAGTGAGGTAGTGAGGTGCATAAAGTACCTTCTCACGGTTCGAACATTGTGCAATAATTAACTTCCTTTCAATGTCTCGAAGCCAATCATCAGCCTCAAGAGGTCTATCAGTGTGAGAGAACGTTGGGGGACGTGTCTTTTGTAGCTCAGACAATTTGGAATGCTGCTGATATGGTTCACGGTGATTCCCCATATTGATGACATGGTTCATCATTTCTTGATGCTACTGCTGGCTTTGCTCATAAAGGCGGCATACTTGAGAAAATGTTGTTTCACTACCTTGCTGACTCGACTGCCCCTGGGTGAAGTTGTTACTTGTTTGGGTACCATAATTTGTTTCCAGCGGACTTGGCATGGAACGAGTCCAGGGACGAGGCATTTTCCACTCTGGGGTATTTTTGCAGAACTCATAAGAAAAACTGAGTGGCAAAAATAAATAATTTTGCAAAGGCGTAATTTAAAAGAAACTCCAAGATTTTTCAAGGAAATATTCGATTGCGTAAGGAGAAGGACCGCTCAGTACATATCTTATACGCAAGCCGTAATTACAATACATCACTCAGGATGTGCATCCACGTTCTTGACATGTTATTTAGGCTAGTGCACTTCTCCAAGTTCCTACAGGATGCGCACACAAACTACTTCTCACCAAGCCTATATACATATAAGCATATCATACAAGCTGGTACATCGCACGGCTGCTAGGCGCACTCAGTTGGAGATGGTGAAAACTTCCTTCTGTCTGCCGAGGGTAAGACCCAGTGATGCTGGAGACTCAACATCCTCCTCACTAATAGGCTCCAGGCGTGAAGTACTGGTTTGAGGAACTGGTGCGGGCACGGTAGGTGGTGCAGCTCTGACTGGAGTAGGAGCAATGACTTGGTCAAAATCCTCAGTAGTAGGCAGGCGGCGAGTGATGGCTAAGGTGGTAGGTGCATAAGATGCTGAGGACGATATGCATGGCAGTGGCGGTGTTGTACGGAGGAGCTCCCTCCTATTGGCGGGACAGCCCTGAGGAAAGTCCATATGAGCAGCCACAAAGTCGTCCACGAGGTTATCAAAAGCTGCCTCAAGAGCTTTGAGATACTCAACAAGCATCTCAATAACCTCATCTCTCTCTCCTCTAGGGCATGCGAAAGCATAGTGACAAGTGTATGGCACGTGGCATGGGAGGTAGCGGTAGCGACGAGCCTTCATCGAAGGGAGCGCATCTCGGAGACGAGCTATCGCCTCACGGGTAGCCATCTGCATGGCATGCCTCTTCGTAGGCATGGCCCTTCCCACGAATCGGAAGCGGCGTGACTCAGAATGTCCTCCCTTGAATTGCACCGAGGCCTGGTACATAGATACGCTGTCCCTGAGCTTGTGCTGGTAGAGTGTGAACTCGGGGCGATCAGATGGCCCGATCACGACCTTGGTGATGGAGAAGAGAAGCTTGATGAACCCCTCAGGTACATTGGCGAACACCTGTGACTCACAGTCGCTGCCAGCCATCTACAAAAGTAGACAAAAATTCCGAATAATCAAGTCATAATTTTATGATGACTAACAGAAAATTGCTATATTTGCAAAACGCTAAAATAGCACTTATTACGCTAATAACCAATTAGCGATCGCACCTAATGGCTTCCTACAGTCAGCCTGGCTTTCATACCAAGGTTGTCAGGACCGGTTTTCCAATAAAACGTTTATTGAGAAACCAACCCTTGTATTTATCAGTACAGGAGAATCCTCCTTACTGGTAGACAAATCCTTGATGCAGAAATCCAGAAGTACTAAATATCATACAAGATTGAGCTGAGGTTGCTCAACAATTTATTACAAGCACGCCGATATTACACATAAAGGAGGATATGATACAAGGGTATGGTGGCATAACTACTGACTCGTAATAAAAGTAGTGGTGGATATGTCACAGTGAAGTGGGTGACATGACTCCTAAATCTTACAGCTCATCAAGCATCGGAGTGAGGCTCGATGATTTTATTTGGGCAGCGGAAGCGTAGATAATACAAGTGATCAACCCCAGGATCACACGTGACTGACTGGGACTCCTCTAGTCGTCGGACTCGCTATCGAACTCTTCATCCATAAGATCGCCTTCGTCAACAGCTGGCCAAATCAACAAGCCAGGTGAGTACTTTGAATGTACTTGCAAGACAGTTTGGACATAAGATATAACAAATGCAAACATGATGCACATGAGCAGATTAGTAATGCGCACTCAGCCAATAAATTGGATTGTATGTAAAATAAAAAGGAAGTCAGGTGGTAGTCCTCCCGAAATCCCAATAAAAAAATAGCAGAAGACCGATCGGGTGTCTGAAGCGACGCCTCGAAAGGTAAAAAAATAACATAACATGCCGCAGTCGGGCGTTAGGGCGACACCACATAAAGGGCTTATATTGAAATGTAAATGACAGTGCGTGCCTTAGTCGGACGTCTAAGTGACATCTCAAAAAGGGCTTATAATGAAAGTAAACAACAAGGATGCCAGAGTCGGACGTTTGAGCGACATCACATAAAGGGCTTGTATCGAAAGTAAATAACAAAAGTGCCATAGTAGGACATTTGGGAGACATCTCATAAAGGGCTTATATCAAAAGTAAATCACAAGAGTGCCACAGTCGGACGTCTAAGCGACATCACATAAAGGGCTTGTATCGAAAGTAAATAACAAGAGTGCCACAGTCGGACGTCTCAGCGACATCTCATAAAGGGCTTATATTTCATCGTTCAAATTCAAGTAGTTCATGAATTTAAATCATCCCAAAGAAAATACTCAGCACATAATAATAAACTGGTTAGTCCATTCACAAGAATAACATTCACTCGGGTTTACCACTCTTAGTTTTCATGCTTATTCTCCGGAGACTGAAATAGGTGTTGGCACCGAGATTGACACTGAGACTGACACTGACACTGAGATGTTGTTCAAGTCCTTGATCGTGGACATGGATACTTGAATGGTTTTGACTCTGCAGAGTTCGTACTCTTTAACCACAGCCAATGGATTTCAGTAGCCACAAGGACTAGTTCCGTTCACGGTATTTTAGAAGAAACACATCTAACTAGTACACACCCATTCCACATTTCGCTGCCAGGAATCACCCTAGGCAACGTTCAAGAAAAACTTTAAGACGGGGAGGCCACAACCTCGACTAGCATGGGATCAAATTTATATCGCGCGCTCTAAGGGGTGCCCCCCTCTCGGTCCTAACCGGAAACACCCATGCCCCATGACCGTATGACGGGCCTTAATCCAGGGCCATGGAACCCTCATCGCGGTCCCTCTGTTTGGTGTGTATAAGGGAAGATGTTTGCAACTTACTAAACCGCAATCTTTGCAGGAAACATGTGGCAGCATGAAGGGGGAAACGTACGGGATGGAGACTTGATCCACGTTAACATTGGAGTTAAACGGTTGACATATAGCTGGCATGCTTCAACAATACCAGCATTCAACCTATCATGCCACCACATGATCAGGTTATATTACCATCATAAGAACACATCAATATCGAAGTTCACCCGTAGCTTTCTTTGCATGAAATATAACCTTCACCGATGTTCACATAAACATGCCTTGCGAAACCACTCAAGCAAACATGGAAAGCACTTATCATATCAAAGGTTCAAACATGCTTGCCTGGTTCAGAGTAGTCGGAGTCTAGCTCGGCGAAGTTTGCGGTTCTGTCACCTCCTCCGGTATCTATGGTATAAAGATATCGCATACTAACATAAATACCTTGTGTGTATAGAAAAATGTTTCAAATATTTTTCAAATAAATATGATAAAAAACTAGACAGAAAAATAAAGATGACAGAAAAAGAATCAATTCAAAATTATCTTTTGTTAAAAAGTTATAAGGGTTTTAGTCTAGGGACTCATCCGTAATGAAACAGAAAGTTTCCAGGGGTTAGTTTGTAAAAACAGAAAATGTTTCAGTTAGCAATACGCCAACCCAAAAGGAAAACGTATTTTTGCCCGAAGACGTTTTCAGAAAACGTTTCAAATAGAAGAAGAGAGGCTGACGAGGGGGTCCCACCCGTCAGGTTTAAAAACTGAAACAGAGTATGCTGGCGCCCGAGGCTCGCGGTGGTCGCTGGCGACGATCGACAGTGATCAAGAGGAGGGCACGGGTATGGTCGTACTCACGGTGCAATTCCGCGTCGGTGGGTGGTGGACTTGGTCGTCGGCGAGCACCACGTCGATGGCGGCCTTCACTCCGGCGGACGGCGGTTCGGGCGAGGATGGTTCTCTCCGACGGGAGCTACAACCTTCAAATTGGGGCGCGGGTTAGTGGAGTGGGTGCACTAGGATGTTACTGGTACAGTTTGAGAGGCGGGGGTGCACGCACTCGAGCAAATCTTGCCAGAGCCCGAAGCGGATCGGGGCGGCCGGAGTCGGGGAAGAAGGCCTCCCCGAGGTCTTCCTAGTAGCTAGGCGTGGCTCTGGTGAGGTGGAGGAGTGGTCCTGGGTCGAGAGTGAGCTCTAGGCCTCCATTTATAGCCGGCCCGAGGCGGTTGCCGTGATCGGGATTACTCCGGCGGTGATTACGGCGAGGCAGTGGACGAATGGGGGTTTTAGGGGTTGGGGCAGCTGCGGATTGGATCACTGGCTTCATCCCATAGCTAAACTTGGCCAGACTTGGGCGACACTCCAAGCCCTCGACGGAACGGCTCACGGGCTCGTCGGCGGCAGAGGGCATGCTCTACGCCTCTCAGGCCACGGTGATGGTGCTGCAGCACGCACAGGCAAGCGGACAGCCACGTAGAGGTTTCTGGTGGTGTGGGCGGTGCTGGACGGCACCGAATGGTAGGGCTGGTCCCCTGCTGGCTGCCACGGGTGGTTTTGCCACCGCGGAAGACGCTGGTGCTGGTGAGACACATCGCCACTGACGCTCGCGACCGACCAAACGACCTTGCGGCGCACTGGATAAGAAGGGGGAGCAGTGAGCAACGATCCAAGGTGGCTACTGGCGAGATTGTCGACGGGTTCTGATGAAAACAACACCGTTGACTGAAACTGAACACCGAACTCTGAATTTGAACAGAACTTTGGTGAGGTGGTCTTTTGATGTATCTCGAGGCTGCCTGAATTTTCTCAGATTTTTAGGAAAAGAAAATAAATGAATTTCACCAAAAATGGCAAATCTGATCCAAACTTGCAGTAAGCAAATTTTGAAAAATTTGAACTGTGGACCGGTGGATCTTGATGGATCTTGGTTGAGGGTGCTCAGGACTAGTCAGAGAAGTTTGTTTGGGACCAAGATTGAAAGGAAAATTGGTAGTCCCGTTGTAAACCACCATACTCCAAAAAAATGACAGAAATTGATTTGAGGTTAAAATGAATAGAAATAAAATTTAAACGAGGTTGAAACTTGCTGGAATTGGATGGTTGGCCTGTCCCAAAGTAGGGAGGTGGGTTTGGAAGAAAGATTTCAATAAGTGTCATGGCAAAAGAGAAATATTTGAATGGGGAAAGAATAAATCCATAATCCATAGGGTTTCTTTTTAATAGAAGGAATTTCAAAAACTTTCCAAAATTATTTGTGTTGAGTCAACACTAAATGAAAAGCCCTCAAGATCGAAAATCAAGGTTGAGAAGAACACATAAAATATTTTTCATAAAAGATTTGAGAAGGAGAGGCTTTTAATAAAAATTTAAACAACCTCCTCCAAATCAAATAAAGAATTTGATAAAACCAAATCAAAAATTTTGGAGTGTTACATATTTGTAAGAATGTGTAGCCCATTTTTGAATTCTAATGGATTACTACAATCCATTTATAGTTTGTTAAAAGTACAGCCCATTTCAACCAACCGTTCAAAACCGAATTCAATAAAATTTCACACATTTTGATGGGATCCGAAATATTTTTATCCCGAAATTTCTAGTTAGATTAAATACAATTTCAATATCAATTTATATTACGTAAAAATCCAACGAAACATTGCACTCGCAACAATTAATGAAATTAAAATTTTCAATATCCAAATATAATATTTTATAAAGTAATCACGTGTCTGGTGCATTTTTTATAGTTACTGCCTAGTTTTTATAATTACATCCCATTTATTATTTCTTAAAGCCCATTCTCTTGTTAAGCCTAATGCATCCCTCCTAGGAAAGATTTGCAGCCCAGCGGGGCGGAGAATAACAACTTGACCTTGCGTGGGTATTCCTAAAAAAGTATAGCTGGGCTAGCCATTTTCAGCTTGAAAAAAATTAATATCTGGGGTGGATATCTGGCCTGGGCTAGATGGGCCACAGCCCGGCCAGTTAATAACTCCAGCGATGTTTCCGTTGTTGTTCAGAGGAGAAAAATTAATATCTGGGCTAAACATCGAAAAACTCTGCAGTGCTCACACCTCAAAAACACAAATACTGCTCGAGCTGCTTGGTCCCAGCTGTCGGCCGCTTCTTGTGCATTTCTCTCGTTTATTGACTACTCCCTCCTTTCCGGTTTAGCAGGCTCAATTCAAAAATCTCACCAACCAAGGTAGATGATGAGTGGTGTAATATTTTTTGTAGTTTGCAAAAGCACCCAATTAATGCTCTTGTTTTCCTCAAAAAATTATGTTTACGAATGCATTAATTGTAATGCATGCATGCATGAAGTGCATGCATTGGTCAGTTTTCTCTTAATACTTGCATACAATGATTTAATGCACCTTGAAGTGTGAACATGTGATGGGGAACAACCAAATTGAGCCTTATAAAATGGAAAAACTAAAATTTTGAGATAAGCCCTATAAACCGGAAAGGAGGGAGTACTACATAGGTTGACATTGGTGTGGGACCGTCATGTCAGGAAACCAGGAGGAAGCAAAATAAATTATAGTTTTATACATATATATATAATAAGGAGGCACTTGCGTACGTGAGGCTATGGACCTGGTGGGTCCCCATTGTCATCCTCTCCAAGTAAAGTCATCTCCTCGCCCTCGCGCGTTTTTCGCCCGAAACAGTCAGCGCCGCCCACCCCGCTTCCCGGTGCAGGCGATTGCTCCGCCTTCAAATGACACAAGTGTCGTCCGTCCGTCCATCTGCCGCCCACATTAATGATACGCGGTTGCCGAGGCGGCTACACCGGCGCCACACGTCCGTACCTCCGCCCGCCCGCCACTGCTATATAAACTGCTGCGCCGGCCATAGCCGCAGTCATCCGCATCCGTTCCCTTTCTCCTGTCCACAACACTACTGCCCAACATGGCTTCCTCGCGCTCCAGCACTCTTCGGGACGGCTGGACGACGGACCACAAGGAGATGAAGGCCATTGCTGCCGACCGGCTGGCCGGCAGGCAACCGGAGGACGACGATGTCCCAATGGAGGACACGGTAGTCGACGATCCGGCGCCAACCCCCTCCTCCGCGCCATCCTCACTGGTGCATTGCACCATGACCATCGGCGAGGCCCGTGCCCAATATATGGACAGGGTGAGGCAGATGCGGGAGGAGCAGTTCCGGGAGGCGCAGGCCGACGCCGCCTACAACCACCATCTCCTCCAGGAGCACCTGCAGGCGGAGGAGCAGATCGCCGCGGAGTGGGCGGAGCAGGAGGCGCTGCTCGACTCGTACTGCTCTGCCCGCAAGGGCCGCCTCGAGCGCTAGTGGTACCGCATGCAGGTGGCGGAGGCTGCGGCCGCCTACAAAGAGGCTAGCAAAGAGAGCGATGAAGCGGGCGAGGTGCTGTTTGGCGAGACCGAGGACGAGGCAGAGGACAATGCCGGCTCCGACGAGTCCCCGCTCCACTAGCATCGACGAGGCCCTGCTCCGCCGAGGCCCCGCAGTGCAAACAACGAGGCAGAGGACACCGCCGGCTCCGCCGATGCCCCGCCCTGCCAACAACGAGTTAGAGGACATCGCCAGCTCAGCCGAGGCCCCACCCTACCGGCAGCGAGACAGAGGACATCACCGGCTCTGCCGAGGCCCCGCCCCACTGCCAACGAGGCCGCGCCACACAGAAAACGAGGAAGAGTAGAACACGGTAGGTCGCCGCCGCTCGGGTCCAAGTAATGCCACTACTGCAACCCTCCGATTGATGCCAAGCTAGGCGGGTTGACCATTGACGGCGGGTTAGCTTCTTGGCGGCAACGTGGAGTCAGAGAGCTGCGCTAGAGAAGAACGCTACTTCTACTTAACTGCTGGTGCAGTTGGCTGGCTGACACGTGGGCCCAACAGGCCACATGTCAGTTACGCAACTGCACCTGCATTTAAGTCATTGAAGCTTCTGTTCGGCTCAGCGGGACACAGGTGGGTAGTTTCAGTTAATTAATTATACCTCCAGTGCACCCCTTTTTAGTTGAAGAATGTATGAAATGTAATGAAATTCGGCATGTTTATATGAAATCCGACCATGTATGAATGAATTTATTTTGATTAGTTCTAATTCCTGTATCACTGGCATTGGATGAACATGCAAAACAATACGTACTAGCATTATTCCCAGGGTGATCACCTCGTTTGCAGCAGTTTTGTCTGCAGTCAAAGTATCTCTACTTTGACCAATCTTATACAAAAAGTATGCACTTTCACAATGTGCGAAGTAAAAAGGAACAGAAGGAGTACAAAGAGTTTGAGCAGCTTTTTAGCGTTTCTGTACATTGCAATAAAACACACAGGCCTGGCAATTCATAGAGAACATTCAAAACAATCGATGATTATGCATCTCAGCGACTCACATGTCAGAGGCAATATTTACTTCACAACTAAAGAATAAAGAAAAAATTGATCGACGCTGCTGACAGCAAAGGGCATCCCATTTGAAAATATCAAACGCATGTCTTGCTAAAATCAATGAGCAAATTTGACAAGGTTGTCCCATTCCAAAATATCAAATGCCTACAATTGTGGAATGGGCAGGGTTTGCCATCAGTTTGGACATTGACATGGCACCTCGTGCTACATAAACCAACTGTTATTTTAGTGCAGTTCCACCAAAATCAACCAAATTCGCGTGTAGCTTGTATGATTTCGCCTTTATATGTTGCAACGCCTTGAACTTATCGGCACCTCCTTTCTTGTGGTGGAAATGAATGATTCGATGTATCCATGAACATTTTGTGCAGTTCCCATTGAAATCAAGCTAAGCACCCCTGTTTGCACAAATACAAGAAAGTGATTAGTATAAAGCAAATTGTACTATGAATTGACAGTTTCAACAGGCACATACATGGTCCATGTAGAGCACACTTTTAGAAAACTGGAACTCACCAGAAAGAATCCTAGAACAACATTGTACTCGCGCATCACAGCAAAACAATGGAGATTTGTCAGTCCTTCTGAGCTGAATTTAGTTTGGTACTGTGGGGAGTAATGTAACCATCGTTCAACTGCTCCTTCTAATGAGAGGATAGACAGGGCTTCTTCATCCTAGCATAATCGTAACTAGTCACTTCACGTACTCCATATTCTTCTTCAGAGGAAGATGATCCTGTTGTGCAAAGACAAGAGGACTACTAAACGCTAACATCCTTGTTTGCTCGAAAAAAAGGAAAGGAAATATATAAAACATCACAGATGAAGCACTTCTCAAGGACAATACCAATTTTTCATGACAGTGTCTAAACAGTAGCACAACACCAATAGAGATGACAAAGCTCAGTCATATGGATGAAATCAGTGGGCAAGTACCAACCTTTGTCAGGAGGCTTATTGTGTAGAGCATACAGATGAAGCACTTCTCCGGAACCATCTGTTGCTATCTACGGTGGTGGCCATGGTTACTATATACTCCTCGATTAGTTTAATGTTTCCAACATCTTCTTGTGCAGTTCAACTAAAATATATGGTATCTTCAAAGAAGATCCCTGTTTGCACAAGTTGAGATAATTACATATTACATTAAGAGTGGCATCAAATCAGTGGCAAAAAAATTGCTCATTCCAGCCATAGCAATAAATTAAGATGTAAAACTATATTATTACTTGTGTCATCACAGTTCCAGTGCTTCATTACAGCACCGGGAGTTGATTTTTATTTTTCTTCCGCTTTTTCTTCCCCTTCATCACTTGGTTCAATAACAGACAAGCTTCGCCTTCAATGTAAGATTTGGCATGTCAATTAGGGAGCACAAGTATAGTACTAAACTTAATTTTCTGATGAAAGTGGAAAAATACAGGCCAGCAGTTGTGAAATATCCTTATCTTACCTCAAAGAGATATTACGGTGCACATATAGATTGGAAGTCTTGTCTCCATTTGTGCAGTTCACTAAAATCAAGCAACATTATCGTACAAGTAGCACAACATATGAAAGCACACTGCAGAATCATGTGAAAGAAGGCTAGTACTGACCTCTCATGATGCGTAATTCAAAAAATTCACAAGAAGAAGATCTGAACCAAATTCTCCTTAATGGATAGGAAGTAAGATCTCCTCTTGTGCAGTTCCACTAAGATCAAGCAATCAAGCAACATTGTCGGTGTGACATTTTGGTTGAACTGCACAAAACACTCTTAAAACAAAATTGTTTTATGCAGTGCAACAAAAGGTCACAATGGCAACGAGGTGAAGTAGATAACACTGTTTACACAGAGGTGCAAAGGAAACAATTAGTGGTCAATAACGGTGGATGACACAGAAGCCAACAAAAGAAGCATCTACCTTATCTAAATGGGAAAGAAAGCAAGACAGTAGCATTTCTCAAACGGTGGCATTGATTAATATTAACATAGAGATTATATTAACAATAAAATTCGTTAAACATGTAATTTGCTTTTAACTGTGGCATTGCATCAATTTTCTAGTGAAATTATTAGGGGGTGTTTGTTTACAGGGACATTTTGTTGTAGGGACTAAAAAAACTCCGTGGCATTCTCATCTAAACCAAACAGGAGGGACTTTTAGGGACTAAAAGTGGGCATTTGGGACTAAAGAAAGAAGACCCTGAGGGAGTCTTTTTGGGACTTTTTCCAACAGTTGCCCCTGCCATGCATCACACCTTGTCTCTATTAGTTCATTACTAGGGGGTAACATGGTCTTTTAGCATGTCATTTCATAACCTCTAGTCCATTTTTAGTCCCTGGAACCAAGCAGGTAGGGACTAGGGAGTTTTTAACCAAATAGGGCCTTAGATTAATAACAGCTAATGAGTTGCACGGGACATTGGACGCACCAGCACCATGTGCATCTACCGATGTACTGTGGTCATGCACAGTCTGTTGCAAAAAAAACAACCAAGGAGCATATTTGTGTTGGTCCCAGTTTTGTTATCTTTAGACACCTTTCCCTATGTGAGCGCAGCAAAGCTAGTCCTGCTCAAACTCTACAGCCTTGTCCCTTCCTTTCCTTTTTGAACTAGTACTTTCTCCCCTTCCTTTCCTCTTTGAACCACGTCCTAGATTTATGCGATACAACTTTCCCCACTACTTTCCCCCATTCCTTTCCTCTTTGAACCACGTCCTAGATTCATGCTATACAACTTTCCCCCGTCATTTCCTCTTTGAACCACGTCCTAGACTCATGCTATATACAACTTCTCCCACTACTTTCCCCCACTCCTTTCCTCTTTGAACCACGTCCTAGATTCATGGTGTACATGCAGCTAGAGCAATGCATGTGGAGTAAGTAAATTATACCTTAAGGTTCTTGGGGCGTGGTTCGGTGGGCGACGAGACGGCAGCGAAGAAGAAGGGGTCGAGGGCCCTCCCACGCCGCCGCTGGGTGGAAAGTGAACAGCTGCGCCGGTAGTCCCTCGCTGATGGCGACAGCGTTAAGCCTCCTTCCCTTCCCGGCGGACGGATCCTGCCGGCTCTTTGAGCAGCAGTGAGGGGAGAGAGAGGCTAACGAAGTCTTGTTTAGATCTGGATAGGGCGAGAGAGTGTGAAGAGAGCAACTACAAGCACTGAGGCTCCAGCGGGAGAGGGCAAGAGAGTGTGAAGAGAGCAACTACAAGCGCTGAGGCTCCAGCGTGTATATATATACTGGAGAGAGAGTGTGAAGCGTGCAAACCCTAGAAAACATTTTGACCAGTCAAAGAATCCTCCTGGCACAAATTATGCTCAAGTGTAGTTATCGAACCCGACACCTCAAGTTTGATGAGCGAACAGGCTAACCAGCTACACAACCCTCCCGTTATGTTCAACGAGAGGGAAATAACCTTTTATACATTCCCGCATTCGTGTGACAAGCATGCTGTGTTTTTTTTGTGTGTGGGAGTCATTGGGATTTCAATCATAATCGTGTCATGTAGCTTTGGTGGTAAGACTATCCACAGTGGTGCAGAAATAATGCAGCCTTAGTCACCTTACCTCTCTCCATGTAGTACGTTGGGTCCCACTAGTCAGAGGGTGAAACAAACAAATTAATAAGAAAAATTAAAAGCGCTAGCGGTGTTTCTTACCTCACACATCTCGCTACTGCTCGGGAACACTATCCAATTGATCCCTCTATTCGCTCACGTACTATTTTAAGTGAATCCTTATTATAACATGCACACAAATTTTGGGCACTTGTATTTGACTTAAGTTAGTGTGCCATCGTATCTCGTATACTTACTACTCCCTTCATCTAGGTGTAATAAGTCACGTTAGAAGGTGCAACGAGACCAAGGTGCGTGTGTGTGTGTGTGTTTGTGTGTGTGTTTAACAGCATGTGTGTGTTAGAGAGAGCGACAGATCGACCTACTCCTACAGAGAGATGATGTGTAGTGTACGATTTTAGCCACGAGAGTCGGTGCATCCTCTCGTTTCTGGGCGTGTCTGGTAGGGACATGCGGACAGCTGCCACGCCCGCTCCTGACCAGCCTGGCCCACCCAAAGCCCCTCCATCGCCCGCGCGCGCTTCCCGCCCGAAATAGACAGCTCCGCTCCAAAGAATTGGTGCCGCATTCATGCCCGGGCAGAGTGGACGCAACCTCTCACTGGCCCAAGAGTGATGGTTGCTTCATCCGTACAACTTACTGTTGGGTCTATGTGATTTGATGGCTCATTAGTCTATATTACTGAGGTGGTAGGACTGCTGGATGTCCCACACTTTCGGCGAAAGGAGGTACTACTACTAGATTACAATTTTCTCCATTCTTACAACGAAGGCGTGCAAGAGCAGTGAAAACACGCAGGCTCAGTGATTACATGGCCCACCTCACACTATCATCGTGCGACACCTAACTCTTTACATAGTACTCCCTCCGTTCCTAAATATTACTAGACGAGTCCCCGCGCGTTGCTGCGGAACAGCGGTATATCTCTCTGCGCAAAATTATCGATTTCATAGAAGTAAAAAAAAAACTCTATAACCGCATGACAAATGTGGCACTACTAGGAAAAGGGCTATAGATAGGATTGACACTAATGGTGCACCAGGGAAGTAGTGCGCCACTACTATATACTAATGGCGCACCAGTTGGTGATGCGCCATTAGTGTGGAAGACACTAATGGCGCACCAGAAAATAGGTGCGCCACTAGTGATAATTTTTTTTATTTTCACATACATACTAATGGCGCATCCTACCGAAGTGCGCCATTACTAGTTCTAACTAGTAATGGCGCACCAGACATGGAGTGCGCCAGTACTGAATTTTTTTTATTCTTTTTTTTGCAAAACTACTAATGGTGCACCGCCTCATAGTGCGCCATTACTAGTTTAAACTACTAATGGTGCACCCTGTAAAAGTGCGCCATTAGTACATATTTTTTTTTTACTTTTCTGCAAAACTACTAATGGCGCACCACCTGCAGGTGCGCCATTAGTAACCAAGGTTACTAATGGCGCATTTGCAGGTGGTGTGCCATTAGTAACCTGGGACCCCAACAAGATATTTTGGACAGCCCCACACCTACCCACTCACTTTCCCCACTTCATTACCTCCACCTCCTTCTCCAAGCTTTCGGCTGCCTCCTCCTCCTCACCTCATTTCCACCATAGATTCATCAAAATTAAGTGGTGAAATTACCTTTTTTTGATAGGTAAGTAAGGGGAAAGCTATCTTCATGATGTAGATCTACTTTTTTTCTCCCTAGCTCGCTCCAACAACATGCACATGCACTTTTTGTGGCCTAGCTAGATCTATGTATGTTTTGTGGTGTTGCATGTGTTTGTGGTGTTGCATATATGTTTGTGTTTGCAGGTACCGGTATTTGAAATGCGATAGTTGCCAATATTTTGCCGGAATGTTGATTCATTTCCGTTTCGGCGAGAATTTTGGCACTATGCATTCTTTTTGGTCCTATTTTTAGGGAAGGTCATGCCAAATTTTTTCTTGGTTCTAAAATATCGTTTTGCTCTACCCTGCAGGCGACCATGGTCCGCACGATGACTGAAGGCATCGTGAATAGGTTTTTGAGCTCCGCGAAGGCCGAGATGCTTCAAAAGAACGAGACGGAGATAAGATGTCCGTGTCGAAGATGCAAGCTGAAGAGCCTTATTGCGGACCCGGATTCTGGGCAGGTGCGGGACCACCTGCTCTTGCATGGTTTCATGGATGGCTATCGGTGGCAAGGTGATGAAGATGAATATGAAGTCGTCCATGGGGGGCGGGCAAGAAATGGGGAAGGGTAACAAGACAAGTACCACTGCGGCGAGGGCGGGCGAGAAGACGAAGGATCTCCAGGACATGATCACGACGGTGATGTTGTACACAGTCATCATGTAGAAGATGTCGTACATGATGATGAGGAAGATCAAGACGAAGGGCATGATCATGAAGATGAAGATGCCGGAGCAGACGACGATGAAGATGCAGGACCCTCATATTCAAGAGCTGCTTCTCAAGCAGAGGGATAACGCAAGAGCTGCCGCCCGAGAGAAAGCCAAGCTGGATCAACTGGAGATAGACGCGGTTACTCCATTGTATGAAGGATGCAGGCCCGAGGATACCCTCCTGAAAGTAACGCTCATGGCTCTGGAGATGAAGGTAAAACACAAAATGACCGACGCATGCTTCGACGAGAACATGTCATTCTGGCACGAATGTCTTCCCAAGGGGAACAAGTGCCCGACCAGTTTCGAGGAAACGAAGAAAATCGTGTGTCCTCTGGATTTACCGCACATGAAATACCATGTGTGCATGAACAATTGCATCATTTATCGGGACGAGCACGCGGAGTCTACCATATGTCCGGTGTGCGGCGTCACTCGATACAAGAAGAGGAAGAAAGCTCCTCGAAAATCGGTGTGGTACTTTCCGGTCACTCCTCATCTGCAGCGGTATTTCGCGGACCCAGAGGTAGCAAAGCTCCTGCGTTGGCACGCGGATAGGGAGGAGAAGAAGAGGGAAGATGACGGAAATGATCCGGAGATAAATAAAAAAGACAAGATGCTGAGTCACCCTAAGGATGCGAGCCAGTGGCAAGCGTTGAACTTCGAATACCCAGAATTTGGGAAGGACCCAAGGAACATCGTGCTGGGCGCGAGCACCGGTGGAGTCAATCCGTTTGGCAGCCAGAGAAGCACACATAGCACGTGGCCTGTGTTTGTGTGGATGTATAACCTCCCCCCTAGTTGTGCATGAAGAGGAAGTACATTCACATGAGTATGCTAATTGAAGGGCCGAAACAACCAGGGAACAACATCAATCTGTATCTGGGGCTGCTGAAAGAGGAGCTAGACACGCTGTGGAAAGCGCCAGCCAATACATGGGACGCTACAGAGAAAGAATATTTCCCTATGAGAGCCGCACTGCTCATGACGGTGCACGACTATCTCAGTTACGGATATCTCGCGGGGCAGGTAGTCCACGGATTTTCTGGATGCGTAAGGTGCATGAATGACACAATGTATCGCCAGCTAGATAGAGATCCCGGATCTTCGAAAACCGTGTTCATGGGACATCGAAGGTGGCTTCGTGACGATGACCCGTGGAGGAAACGCAAGGATCTGTTCGATGGTGAAACCGAACCCCGAAAACGCCCGCGTACGAGGAGCGGAGAGGAAATAGACGAGCTGTTGAAAATTGGAAAGATTGACCACTGCCGGGAAAGAAGCAAAAGGCGCCAGAGCTGGGAAAGAAGCGAAAGGCGCCAGAGCCGCTGCTAAAGGTATGGAAAACGAGGTCTGTTTTCTAGGACTTGCCATACTGGAAGATCCACCGTGTGCCTCACAGCCTTGATGCCATGCATATCACGAAGAACGTGTGCGAGAGTCTGCTTGGTACCCTGCTCAACATGCCAGAGAGGACCAAAGATGGGCCGAAAGCAAGGGCAGACTTGAAATCAATGGGCATCAGGCAGGAGCTTCACGCTAATGATGATGATGATGATGAGGCGAAGCAGGACACAGAAACTCGTCGCAAAGGCAAAAGGCCAAGAAGACCGGAAGTGACTACCCTCCCGCATGCCTCACTCTAAGTCAGGAGGAGATCGAGCAGTTTTTCACCTGCCTTGTAGGAGTAAAACTTCCTTACGGTTACGCGGGGAAGATAAGCAGATACCTGGACCCAGCGATGCAGAAGTTCAGCGGGATGAAGTCTCACGACTGTCACGTGTTGATGACGCGGATACTTCCAGTTGCAATCTGTGGGATCATGTACGTGCACGTCCGTGAAACGCTATTTGGCCTATGCAACTTTTTCGACATCATCTCTCGGAAGTCGATTGGCGTGAGGCAACTCAGAAGGCTCCAGGAAGAGATCATGGTGATACTATGCGAGCTTGAGATGTACTTCCCGCCTGCATTCTTCGACGTTATGGTGCATCTGCTGGTCCATATCGTGGAGGATATCATCCAACTCGGGTCGACGTTCCTGCACAGCATGATGTCGTTCAAAAGGATGAATGGTGTCATCAAAGGATACGTTCACAACATGTCACGTCCAGAGGGAAGTATAGCCAGGGGCTTTTTGACCGAAGAGTGCATCTCCTACTACCCGAATTATCTAGGCATCGAGAACCCCGTTGGTCTGCCCGTCAACAAGCACCTCGGCAGGCTCACTGGATGGGGTCACCGTGAGGGTCACCGCGAAATGCATGTCGACTTCGAGGGTCAACTCGTCGACTTTGAAAGAGCAAACCTAGTCGCAGTACAACACATAGACATGGTCGATCCTTGGGTGGTAGAGCACAAAACCTTTATTGAGAAGACGTACAATGACCGAGGGTAACAGAGGACGGGCGAAGATATAATCAAAGAGCACAACTCATGTTTCACATGTTGGTTCAAGCAGAAGCTTCTGTCGTACCCTTTACATGAGGATTCTTCCGCGGAAGAACAACTCATATTCGCCTTGTCACAGGGCGCCGAGCACAACCTGATGACCTATGAGGCGTACGATATCAAGGGCTACACATTCTACACCGAGGACAAGGACATGAAGAGCGATGGTTATCAGAACTCCGGGGTAACGATGGAATCCTACACCGGTAACGACAAGGACAGATACTACGGAAGGATCAAGGAGATCTGGGAGCTGAGCTACGCCGGAGAGAAGGTCCCGATGTTTCGTGTCAGATGGGCCAAGAGCGTCCTAAAAGAAGACCGGTATTTCACCACCATGGTTATACCCGAAGCCAAATCCAAGACCGCGGGCGCAAACATCACCGCGAAAAATGAGCCATGGGTACTGGCTTCCCAAGTGGACCAATGCTTCTTCATTATCGACCCATCAAAGCCCAGTCGTGTTGTCGTGAGGAGAGGCAAATGGAAGATCATCGGAATGGATGGAGTAGCCAATGAGCACGACTTCGACAAGTACGGCGACCCGAAGATCGAACATGACGACGACGATGAAGTAGCAGTACACACCACAAGAAGAAGCAGGACCACCCTACCTAATGGACTTCCGTTCCACAGAAGAACTCCATTTGCGAAAAAGAAGAGCAAGAAGATTGTGAACAGATAGCTAGCTAAGATCGATTGTATTTAAATCGTAGTCTTCATTTCTCGATTGTATTTCATGGGCACTTTTTGATATCATGAATATTTTTAAATTTCACGGGCACTTTTTGAATTCATGAGGACACTCGATCTCGATCCCCCTCCACTGCCGCCGACGAGCACCCGGCCCCCCACACCCTCCCCCGCTCCACCACCGCCGACGACACACCACTCCCCTGGCCCGCTCCACCGCCGCCGCCGACCCTCCGCACCCTCCCCCGGCCCGCTGCACCGCCGCCGCCGACACCCCGCACCCTCCCCCACTTTTTGATCATATTTTTAAATAAAAAATTTGATGATATTTTCAAATAACAAATTTGATGATATTTAAAAAAATGGATGATTTTTGATGATATCTTCTGTTCTAGTCCTCATGAAAATAACAAATTTGATAAAAAACAAATTATTAGATGCAACAAGAAATAATGAAAAAAAGAAGTTACTAATGGCGCACCAGAGGGTGCGCCATTGCTATCAGAAAAAAAAAGTTACTAATGGCGCACCAGAGGGGGGTGCGCCATTGCTATCAGAAAAAAAACTACTAATGGCGCACGAGAGGAGGGTGCGCCATTACTAACATTCCCCCTCTAGCTGGATACCCCTTCGCCCGATCCCCTCTTCCCTCTCCCTCGCCAGATCCCCCTTCCCTCCCCCGCCACACCCGCTCCGATGACCCCCGGCCCGCTCCGACGACCTCCGCGCCCGCTCCACACCCGCTTCGGCTCCCCCACGCCCGTTCCGACGACCCCCGCGCTTGCTCCACACCCTAGCACCTCCCCACTTCCCCTCCCCTCGCGCTGCTTCACCCGACTAGGTCATCCCCGTCAACGCATCGTCCCCGTGACCACCGTCGTCCCCGCACCCACCAAGGAGTCCAGGAGCTCTGCAGTGTTATTCTATGTCATCTACGGCCAGCCATTCGAGCTCGACGACTCTGCATCGTGCGGATCAAGGTCTTCTTCCACCTCCGGCCACCGCGGCCTCACCGTCGATCCGCGTCACCTCGTCAACCCCGGCCCCGCACGAGCTCGCCATCATCTTCCTCTCGGTGAGCTGCACCGGTTCCCCTCCCCCACTTTGATTTTGTCTTCCTCTCTGTCAGTTTAGCTAGCTATTATCCAAGTAGCCATAGGGCCGTCCTTGTTTGTTTAGGAGCAGATTTATACTTCTTTTGGAAAAGAAACCTGAACAAAAATGATCTGTGCTTAATAGCAAAATTATATATGGCAGTTGGTTAAAACTCAATTTCATGACACATTCCAAGAGATTTGTTTGCTTTTGTGTGAAACATACTAGTATGTAACTATGTGCTCATGTTAATTGCTTAGTTTATGAAAGGGTAATTATGTAACAAAGTAACTGTGGCACACATAGGTAAACAGGAAATAACATCACACTTGAGCTAGTAAAATTTGAGAAAACTCCTAGGACATCAATGACACAGAACCACAACTGCAGCAATCAAAGACACATCTGGTGCCTCATAACAGCTAGCAACTCATATCTGTCTTTATTATTCTGCAAATTCAGTTTATACATTCCTTTGTTTCCAGACAAATGATTTGAAGCAATGATGATCACAATGGAATATTATTAGTGGCTATTTGGCTATCAGAAAAGCAAGAGACACTAAGAACGATCTGCATATTGTTTGCTGAGTTTTGGAGAACATACTGTATTCACTCTAAGAATTAATTATGGAAACATCACTCATTTTTTTCATGGCCTGGCAAGCATGTAGGAGTTCTCACTTGTTTTAAAAAAACCGCTTATAGCTCTCACTTAATCCAGTAGCTCCATGGAACTGTTAGGCATTTGTTCGTTATTGGTTGCAATTTTTTGGTCTGTGAGTGGACATAACAGTACACTGCGCTATCCATGTAGTGAGATGAAGATGTTTGGTCAGAGAACAAGGCTATAGTGATCAATGCACATGACACATGTATCATGTATCAGTAGAGTAATTTGTACAGTCACACCAACTGCTTCACTAAATGAACACATGCTTTGCTTGTGAGTTCCTGCTGCTTGACTAATTGAACACCTGCTGTTGCTACTGTGGGACAATGTTCCTTATTTTCTTCCTGATGTTGCTATTTCCATTGAAGTACCCACATGTGTTCTAGATGAGCTGCTGCTAATTAGTTCCCCTTAGACTACATTGTAGATTGCATAGCATAACTCCAGAATTTTGTCATTGCACACCTGCTGCTAGTTAGTTCTGTAGATACTTAAAACACATATCACTTGTCAGGTTTCGTTCGATATATTAAATCCTATGAAATTATCAAAGTGGGATGTGCTATGTTGGACAGAGGACCATATGGTCTGTGGCCTTTTCATCCATGTGAAAGTAGAGGCACATTGTGGTGCTGAATTTTTTGCTCTGATTGTTGCTCAAAGAAATTTAGCAAAAAAATGGGGTCCTGGGAGACGCCGCTGCTGCTTGAGGCCCTTGAGAGGCCCTTCGTGTCGTGATAATTTTGCAGGTACCCCGAGAGGCCCTTGAGTTTGCCGGAATGTCGATTAACTTCCGTTCCGGCAAATTCGGGTACTCCATATGTCCTATTTTCAGCAAAGGTCATGCTGAAATTTTCCGTGAATTTTAGCATGACTTTGCTAAAAATCAGACATATGAGGTACTTGCTACTAATGCATGGGCCGGGGTATCTTAGTACTTAATTAAGTAGGATCAACTGCCCCTTTATTCTTGCTACATTAAACCATAGGTGGCAATAGAGCCAAGTGATTAGGCCCAACTTATAAATTCTCCTCAACATCAATAAACCCCAGATGATAAACCCAACATAGGTGGCAATAGAGCCAACTGATTAGTGCCAAGTGATTAGGCCCAACCTAGGGTGCCTCGGCATCGATAAACCCTAAATGATGAAAACTTAGCATTTAGGGTGCCTCGGCGTCGACAAACCCTAAATGATGAAACCTTGGCTTTTAGGGTGCCTCGGTGTCGATGAGAACCTAAATGATGTATGCTTAGGCTTTTAGGGTGCCTCGGCGTTGACAAACCCTAAATGATAAAAGCTTAGCTTTTAGGATGCCTCGGTGTCGACAAACGCTAAATGATGAGACCATGATCTTGTTCCTTGACAATAACCAACTTTTTGACCAAACTTTTTTCCTATTTAGAGCGAAACATGGCCCATAATGATGAGGCCGGCGGTTCGGGTGGCAAGCTATTCTGGGAGCTGTCCCAGGAGTTGGAGGAAGAACCTCACCGCTATGAGGACGCTGCGGAAGACATCGATCCTGACTACACAACCCCTAGTGGCGTCGGGGATGACACCACTGATGATGGCGCCGCAAATGCCACCAATGATGATGGCGGCACACGCACAGATGGCAGCCAACCGAAGAGGCAACGGAAGGACCGGCGCCCGAACATGCTCGGCACCGTCAGGGAAGAATTTACTGAAGTGAACTCCGACGGGCATCCGACGGCGCCCAAACACATAGTCAAGGGGTACTCGATTCAGCTCGGGTGCATTCTCCGGAGCACCGCCTCGATCAACACCGAGAACCTAAGGCATAAGGACCGAGGGAATTTGCGCAGCCTCCTCTTCACGAAGCTGCACGAACGATACAAGTTCCCCGCTGAGTTCGCAAACACATGCCTCTCGGGTAATAAAGTGAACGGTGTCGCCCTCACGATGATGAGCATGGCCCTGTCTACTTGGAAAAGCCCGGTGAAGGAAATGATTGACAAAGGTGATAGTTATGAGAAGATCAAGGCAAAATATCCTTTGATGAGCGAAGATGACTACAAGGAGTTCAAGATCCAGTGCGAGAGCCCCGCAACCTCCAAATCAAGTCAGTGGGGGAAAGAAATGCGGCACTTGAACATAGGGGTCCACCAACTCGGTCCCGGCGGTTATAGAGTGGCGGAGCCTGTATGGGACAAGGAGGACGCGGAGCGTGCCGAGCAAGGCCTACCGCCCTGCTTCGAGAAATACAGTGACAAGCAGACCAGGAACTTTCTCAGGGCCCGGTACACGGAGGACCCGGTAACAAAGGAGCTTACCATGGATCCGAAGACCAAGGAGCTTGAGCTTGTTCTGGTAAGGAATACACCCCCGCGTAATTAGCTCCGTATGGTTGCATTCTAATTAATCCCCAATATTTCTAAATGGTTCACGTTCCTTCCGCAGGAAAAAGAAAGCAGTAGCGCGGGGTCATCTCAGAGCTCCCCTTTTGACACCCCTTTGAATAGGGCATTGAACGTAATGAAAAACAGGGATAAGCTCAATAAGCCGACGTCAGCTGGTCGTGTGGCCGGCAAAGGCTTGTCCACAAAATGGTCGTCATACTATGGCGCTGGTGGGCGAAAGGAGAAAAAGACCAGCTCGAAAAGCCAGTCGCGCGAGGTTGAAGCACTCAAGGCGCAAGTGGCGCGGATTTCGGGGATGGTCCAAGAGCAAGTGCAACAACAACTCGGATCGACGCTTACCGGCATTATGCCTACCTTGATTCATGGGATAACAACGTGGATTGCGGGTGGCCAACAGGGGCCGCCCCAATTCCTAGCTTCATGGCCAGCAACTCACACAACGTGCAGGCGGCGCCACTGGTGTCTCCGGCGGTGGCGGTATTGGTGTCTACGGCGGCGGCGCCATTGGTGTCTCCAGCGGCGGCGCTATTGGTGTCTCCGACGCCAGCATTGGAGCTTAATGCACCCGGGTGTACGCCGGCCGGCACCTCGCCAGCAAGCGCCCCCTCCGTCAGTTGCACGCCGCCGTTGGCGGTGCCTCGACATTAGCCGAGCTCGATGGCATCACGGTAACTAAGCCTCTCGGCCAAGGACTTCATCTCCTTGCCTTTGACTAGGCATCCCTGACGCCCTACATGTTTTCGCAGGGCGCCGCCAACGTTCCTTGCACTCTCCTGCACTTCGTGGGCGGCGAGTTGGTCGATGTCACCAAGGGCAGAATCGTTCAACCGGGCAACCCCGTGTTCCACGGTAATCTGATGCCACCCACAATGTATAGGGTTGAAGTGGTTCGGGTGCTGCCAGGCTGCGACGAGGTGTTACCTCCAATTCGACCCGCTGGGGCCGACGAAGAAGATGAGATGACGCTCAGCGCCTGCGTAAGCTGGCTCCTGCTTTGGCTGAAGAGCCAGATTCATTTGGGGGCGGGGGACACCACCCCACAGACAAGACCGCCAGTCGTGCCGGCGCCAAGCCATGGCAAGAACGCCGCAACGCTATCGGACATGCCGGACATCCCTATGGCACAAGATCCAGACATGCATATGGCACAGGATCCGGACGACGATGACAATGACGATGGTACATTTACCAACGTCGATAAGTACTTTGTCGAACATGGGTACAGTGACCAGTTTTGTGGGCTCCTTCTCAAGAACCCAAACAAGACGACCGTGATCTAGCTGGTACGGCGGAGAAACACAATCACAACAGGCGTCGTCTGGCGTTTAGTTCTCAGGAGACGCTTCCAGCTGCCGCCTTCACTAAGCCTCAGATAGCGGAGGTGCAAAATATTATCAGCCCCAACACGCTCAGGAAGGCGGTCTGTGAGCAGAACTCGGTCCCATTACAGCAGATCAAGAAGAAGGGCCAGAAACGGCCGACTAAAAAGGCCGCCGGTGCGATCCAGCCGGCATCGAGTATGATCCGTGCTCAGGACGGGCCACCTTCACCTAAGGATATCTCGAGGAGGGTGCATGTGGCGGGTAGGGTGATGCTACTGACAAAAATGGTCAGTGCTGCAACCGGTGCTATGCGGAGTCTGCACGACAGTGTTCTTTCTTTGGAGAAGCAGCGTCTCAGAGAGAATAATGTGGCATACCCGGTTTTCGTGGCCAAGGTGCTAGAGGGCAAGGGCTTTGTGGATGGTGCCATCGAGGGTACGATCGTCCTGCGGTTTGATGACATCTTTGCTATGTTCAACCTTCATCCGCTGCACTACACCTTCGTTCGGCTGTTTTCGCTGAGTATGGAGATGCGGATCATTAGAGACAAGACCACGGACATCGTGATCGTCGACCCCTTCTACATGCGTGCCAAGCTCTTGAGCAGCGCTGGGGACCGCCAAGTCGTGAGTTCACACCTCGAAGACGTCATTCTAGCAAACCCAGATAAGGATAACTTCCTTCTGCCTTACTTTCCCGAGTAAGCCATCCCTTAACCGCCCCGTAACATATGATTTCTTAGATTTCGATCGTTCTTTTTTTTCTAACATTCCGTGTTCTGTGCAGTGACACACATTGCACACTCATCCTCTTAAGCCCAAAATATTCCATGGCCACGTATTTCGACCCGAACCGTAACTCCAAGATAGACTACACAAATATCAAGAAAGTTCTTGATGATGTTCTCCCTGGCTACGCCAAATCTGGAGGCACCTTCATCATGGCAGTTCGTAAGTACGGCAAGCACGTGTTCGCCCACAATACGATGTTCTGCTGTGTCAAGCAGCCGCCTAGCGGTCAGAAGGATGCCTACTATGCCCTCTATCACATGCGGGCGATCGTAAGGGACCATCATCACCTTTTGCTACCAAATAATCTCAAAGATTGGGCCGCGAGCTTGTCGGCAATCCAGGACGCGGACATCAGACAAGAATTCTTTCGCATCCAGTCGGAATTTGCGAACATCATCCATCAAGATGTCCTTCATACCTCGGGCAGTTCTTCCTCAGATATCAACCGTCCAACATTGAGATAGACGGAATGCTACGAATGCAGGCTGACAACGCCCGCGATTTCATGACCATCACGACAGACGACGGCTTCATCCACGCTCCTGTCCATCAGTCGAGTCGAAAGTAGTGATGTGTAGTTCTGAAACATTGATTGGCTCATGTTGTAATTAAAATTTAATGAATTGTATGTCTCTTTGGTTTGGATACTCGTTCAACTTAGATGTAATCGATGCTATTTATTAGTAGGACCATGAATCGTGCTATTACTGTCTTGCTTTTCTCTTCCGATCCTTTTGTTGCATACTTATATATTGCTTATGTATGTATTGTCTGTTGTTTGGCTTGTGCATAGAGATGCCTTCGTATGTCGTGTACAAGGGTAAGGTTCCCGGAGTCTACGACCACTGGGAGGAGTGTCGGAGACAGGTTCACCGTTTCAGCGGTAACAGTTACAAAGGGTACACCACTAGGGCGGAGGCTGAATCTAGATACGCACGCTATCTAGCGGGAGAGAGGAGGGAGCGTTGGAGGAACCGGATGAAGTCCAGTTTGATCGCGATGATGCTCATCGTGATGACCGCAGCTCTCTTCTATGTGATGGTAGTTTAGATGATTGATATCGACTTGTAATGTGAAGACAAACTCGATACTCGCGGTCTCGAGACTTGTAATGTTTTATCTTCGTTCGGTCTTTTGAATTTGGAGACTAATACGATAAATTGCATTCGGAGACTAATCTTCTATTGTATTCGATGAATCTACTGTTGCTGTGTGCTACTGTCTATATTCTGTCAAATAATATATTTTGTAACCTGTGCAAAAATCAGAAAAGTAAAAAAACCAAATATTCATACTAATGGCTCATCACCACAAGTTGCGCCATTAGTATGCCAAAGGATACTAATGGCGCATCAAGATAGAGTGCGCCATTAGTATGCCAAAGGATACTAATGGCGCATCAAGACAGAGTGCGCCATTAGTATGCCAATTATACTAATGGCACATCTATCCGCAATGCGCCATTAGTGTGCCAAAGCACATGGTTAAATATGGCCCCTGGGAGGCACGCTAATGGCGCATGGTGTTATATACTAATGGCGCACTAGATGGTGCGCCATTAGTATACCAGATACTAATGGCGCACCAGTGGTGCGCCATTAGTAAAAATTACTAGTGGCGTGCTACTAATGGCCATTAGTAGGCAAAACTGGTGCGCCATTAGTAGGCCTTTTCCTAGTAGTGTGGTAGCCAAACTAAATAAACTCCCATCATCATTTAGATCATCCCACATAAGGAAAAAAGATCAGCCAACTTCTACTGCATAATGGGATTATATTTCTCTTTTTGACATGTTAATGGGACTTAAAACCTCACTTACATGCATGCTATCAGTGCATGCAGACATGTTGATGTGATTTAAAACCCACTCACATGCATGTGCCATGGTATTTCTGCATGCTTGCATGTGGCTTAGTGCGGAGCCTCTCAACGTCTAGATCAGACGGCTATTATGGACTGATTTACTTCATCTAACGGCTACATCAATTTTGATGATGTCGCTCAAGGAGAGGATAGAGAATTCCTAGTAGTGGGGGCTAGCTATTACTAGTAGATAAGTCTTTGTAGAGATTCCACTACATACGGAACAAAATGAATGATTCTACACTTAAAATGCATCTATATACATCCGCTTGTGGTTCATGGTGAAATATCTACAAAGACTTATATTTAGGAATGGGGGAGACGGCGTACTAAGCAAGCTTCTCCTCGTTCTGCGAGTTGACAGGACACATCAATAGTACTCCAGTGTATAGAGCCTTTCCTCTAAGGTAGGCCCCACATGGTTTGCCTCTTTTTTTAACATAACATGTCAAGTCGCAATTTGTTTGTTCACACGTGGTAGATGCTACCTCTTTTAGCACTGCGTTGGTTTTCCCCGAAGAGGTAGGAATGATGCAGCAAAGTAGCGTAAGCATTTCCCTCAGTTTTTGAGAACCAAGGTATCAATCCAGTAGGAGGCTACGCGCGATTCCCTTGCACCTGAACAAAACAAATTGTCGGTGGGAACGACACCTATGGGATCACAAGAATCCCTACTGTGGTTAGCGGGGCACGGGGTCGTGAGAAGAGCGGATCTAACAGGTAGCACACGGTTCGTTTATTCAGGTTCGGGCCGCGAGGATGCGTAAAAAACTACTCCTGCTTTGGTGGATTGTATATCTGTGTTCTTGAGCTAGCTATGGGGCGTGAGGAGCTCAAAAAAGCCGAATCCTTCTCCTGGTCGCCTCGGGCCTCCTTTTATAGAAAAAAGGGTTGCCAAAGTGGCACACAGGAGGTGCAAAGTGTATAGTGATGCAAGGTTATCCCTTGCATTACATGACAAGGCGCATTTAATGCGTCTTCCTTAGGTGTCCTTGCTTTATCGGGGACGGGGGGAGAGATCTGTCTCGTCCGTCGCCGCTCCTTCTTGTGCCGACACGCGCCCTGGCCGGCGATGCCTGAGATGCCATGTAGGTAGGCAGGCAGCTGAGGTGGCGCAGTGGTGGGTCTTCACGAAGATCTGCATGCCGCCACGCAGGTGCCTGCCCAGCTGGTTGGGGTGGCAGCTACATGCATGCGATGGTGGAGGTTTAGTCGGCGTGGGCCTGATGGTGGCCCTGCGGGTGTCCTTGTTAAGGGCCTTGCCGGGGCCCTGGCAAGGGTCTTTCCGAGGCGCCTACTGTCATCCCCGGCAAGGCGCTTGTCGGGGGCCTTGTGGTCTTCCTCGGCTGGGATCCCGCCAAGGGTTGTCATCTCCTTAGTGCGTATCAGATCTTGAATGTCTTCACAAAGATCTGCATGCTGCCACAGGGATGTCTCCCGAATCCTTGCCCTTTGGGGGCAGTGGACTCAAGGGTGATTTGCTCCGTAGGCGCGGGACGAGTCACCGCGGCAAGGGTCTTGCCAGGGCTGCTAGAACTGTCTCCTGACAAGGATCATGCCGGGGGAGTCTGCTTTGTCCCCTTTGCTCTTCGTGGTCTTGGCCTTGGCATCGTAGTTCTCTTGAGCTTCGGTCTTACCCTGGCTCACCTCCCTTTCCTTGCTTGGTGTGGTGGTGCCCGTGGCTTAGACTGCTCGTGCACAGTTATAGGGGTACAAAAAGTGTACCCCTCTTTTTGTACACCGACAAGAGCCCCCGGGCCTGGTCTACACATAAGCGCAACGCGTTGTTGGGCTAGGCCCAAAAACGGTGCGCGGGCAGGCGGGGCGGTTTTTACCGCGGTAAGATTCTTCGCGCGCTGCGCTTCCCACGACTCCCGTGCGTGGCGCGGCGTGGGAAGGTGCGCGTGATGTGGGCAGCATGCGTGGGGTTGGTTCCCGCAGGCATGCGCGTCACATCGTAGTAAAGGGGCGGTTCGTGCCTTCCCCATAAACAGAGGGAGGCGTGGAGGCGTGGCCCATTTACTGAATGGGGCTGAGGCGCGGTCTTCAAGGCGTCCACTCCCCACGATCACGGGGTGGGGGAGTGGTCGTCTCACCCGTCCCCTCGGTTCTGCACGTCCGCCACATGTCTCCCATGCGTCTGGGGTGGCAAACGATGGAGGCGGGAAAACGGGCCGTCGCCGGTTGGGGCGGCGGGTCAGTCCTGGCTCCCTGCGCCTTCCGTATCTTGATTGGTCGAGCGGGGCGGCCGAGCCCCAACCCCGATCCTTTATAAAGAGCGGGAGGGGGGGATGGCGTCCCGCATTCTTTCAACTTCTTCTTCCTTCAGCTTCTGCTCCTCCCTTCCACCCGTCATGGAGAGAGGGAATCCCGGTCCTTCAACAGTGGCGTCGAGGGTCGCCGCTCGACAGCTATCCCTCCTTCTCCTGCGCCTGTGGTGGCAGAGCTAGCTGCGAGGGGAAGGGGGAGGGGGCGAGGCCGTTGGCGAGGCCAGGGCGCTCGGGTAAGAGGAGGACAGGGAAGCGCGCCGGCCTCGCCTCCGCCAGCAGCTCCTCCTCCAATGGAGGGCCATGTTGGGGATGACCCTTGTGAGTTCTTCGTCAGGCTGTGCTGGCCGCCGCGCCGTCGCCTTCGTCTCCCGACTCCATTTGCACTGGAGATGGAGCTGGATCCGCCGGAATCGTTGCGGCTGCACATGAGGGGCTGCGGGATCAGTGGCACGCGGGTCTGCGTTGACTTCCCCGCCCCTCACGTGATGTATCTTTGTCAGGGATGGAAGATGTTTTCTCATATCCACTGCTTGACGGAGGGGCTCACTCTCCATTTTAAGCTGATGGAGGGTGGCCTTCTCTCCGTCAAGGTCTTCGGGTGCTTTGGGACCCGTGCAAGGTGCTGCGTGGATAGCTCTTCTGATAGTGAAGACTCCTCTTCGGGTGGGAGTGATGAGGAGAATAGCGGCACCAACGACGAGGGTAGTAGGTGGCAGGATGACGGGTCCGATTAGGCATCGGGTGCCGCTCCGTGCGGCACTGGCGACCCCATCATCTGTGTCGCCGGCTCCCTAAACTTCTCGAGGTCGTCTCCTTGGGCGGCTGGCATTGGGAGGCTGCGGAAGATTAAGAGGGCGGGCGGCAAGGCTGTCAAGTCGGAGTACGCGGTCACCGACGCCTTCGATGCGTGCTGACGTCCTGTCGCCTCGTCTTCGAGCTCTGCTTCCTGCGCTGCCATCACCATCCAGCCTTTGGACGGCCACCAAGATGTTCTCTTGGTGTCCTCTGCTACCCGTAGCTCGCCTAGGCGCTCCTTTTGTCCCTTTTGCCTCCTTGACCTGCCTCCTGAGTAGAGGGACAATAAAGGGATTACGGGGAGCTTATCTCTTTTTAGTTTGTAAGCCTTCAGGCCTTTGGTGAATTTAAAACTTGTAATTCCATCATTCATGTTTTTCATTCCCTATGGACTGTACCTGAGTGGAATGTTTTTAATGAAAAAGGGATGCTTGCCGGGTCATTTGTTTGCGGGTGGAACCCACAACAAGGAGTAAATCCTTGATATCTTCAAGATAAACATTTCCTTGCCCGGCAACAGGCCGTGCCGTCTCCCCACTTCGCTCGACCTTCCTCACGCCTTTGGCGGAGGCAGGGATGAGGCGGGTTCAGGCTCCTTATTTCATCCTTTCGCTGTCGTGACTATGACCAAACTTGGCCCCAGGAACGAGCCCTAGGGCCTAGAGTTATGGGAGCACGGTAGCTTAGGGGAAAACGAGGTTTCACATACCTCTGTCCATAATGGAATGCATGATAAGGGATGAAGAACTTATCTGAAGCTGCAGTCCCCGGCAACCCTGGTTCGCCACGGGTGAATCTTTGCTCTTGCAGCCCCCGGCAATACTGGCTTGCCGGGGGCTAGATGCTGGTCTATTCCTCTTTTTTTTTTCTCCCCAAGTGGTTCGGCATGGATATCTATGTGTCCTGTGAACCAAAGAAGACAAAAGAAAGACAAAGAGACGCACACTCGACCTCTAAGCTAGGGGTTAGTCGCCGCTAAGCACTATCAACCCTAACCAAGGACGAGACTCGACCTAGCATGCATGCTATAACTTAGGGCGCCAGCGCTTCATTTACTTATGCTTAGGGTCTGCGCCTGGCTTTGTACAGAGGGTTACATGCTTCATCGGCAAGGCTCGTACAAAAGGTGGCTTGCCGGGGGGCCCGGCAAGCCGCGCCTCACGGGTAAAACTTGCGAAGATGCTCAATGTTCCAGGAATTACTCACCGGAACGGCATCTTCGGTCTCCAGGCAGACTGCGCCGGGCCTGGTGACTCGTATTACCCGATAAGGGCCATCCCACTTTGGCTTCAACTTGTTGGAACTCTTGGCCGATTGAACGCGCCGAAGGACAAAGTCGCCTTCCTCAAAGCTTCGGGCATGAACCTTGCGGCTATGGTAGCGGCACAAAGCTTGCTAGTAGCGCGCTGCTCTCACAGCCGCCCGAAGACGATCTTCCTCAAGGAGCGTTGCGTCATCTTGCCGCAATTGCTCTTGCTCAAGCTCGTCATAAGCGAGTACTCGAGGTGACCCGTATATGAGTTCCGTGGGGAGAACTGCTTCTGCCCCATATACCAGGGCAAAGGGTGTCTGGCCGGTGGCTCGATTTGGTGTCGTTCTGATTGACCAAAGAACCGCCGGCAATTCATCAATCCAACGCCTTACACTCTTGCCCAGTCTGTCAAAGGTCTTTGTCCTCAGGCCTCGCAGTACTTCAGCATTTGCCCTCTCAGCTTGCCATTGCTTCATGGGTGAGAAACGGAAGCGAAACAGACCTTGTTGCCGAGGTCTTGAATATATTGCATGAAGGTGTGGCTTGTGAACTGCGTGTCGTTGTTGGTGATAACCCTATTGGGTACACCAAAACGGCACACGAGTCCTTTGAAGAACTTGACGGCTGACTGTGCTGTGACCTTCCTCACTGCTTCCACTTCTGGCCACTTTGTGAACTTGTCGATTGCAACGTACAAGTACTCAAAGCCCCCGATAGCGCGGGGGAAAGGGCCCAGTATGTCGAGCCCCCAGACTGACAAAGGCCAGGAGAGAGGAATGGTTTGAAGGGCTTGAGCTGGCTGATGAAGCTTCTTTGAATGGAACTGACACGCTTCACACCTGGTGACTAGTGTCGTCGCATCCTGGAGGGCGGTGGGCCAGAAGAAGCCTTGCCAAAACGCTTTGCCGGCAAGTGCCCTTGACCCGATGTGGGATCCACATATGCCTCCATGTATTTCTGCCAACAGCCCCAGTCCTTCCTCCCGAGGGATACACTTCAATTTCACGCCGTTCGGCCTCGTTCTGTACAGGACGTCATCGACGAACTGGTACATAGTAGAGCGACGGGCTACTTTTTCCGCTTCTTCCGGCTCCTCAGGAAGTTCCCCTGCTTGGAGGAATCGGACGGTATGCTGTGCCCATGCTGGAGCCTGGGGCTCGACGGCGAGGACTAAAGGCGTTTCCTCCGCTATAGGAGTAGCTGTCTCGACGGCAAGAGCTTGATGCTCCGCCGGAGCTAGCCGTGCCGTGGTGGGCTCAGTATCTCCGGCAACATCCTTGTCGGCGGCTCTGGGGAGCTCGGCGGGAAAGTATTTGTCGGGCCCTGATTTCCTTCTCTTGTTTTTCTCTCTTGACGGATCAACGGATGGTTGAGTTAGCTGAAGCACAAAGGTACCTGGTTCCACAGGTAGCTTGAGGGCAGCGCGCTTTGACAGGTAATCGGCGATGTCGTTCTCTGCTCGGGGAACATGCTCCGCCTGTATACCATCAAAATGCTCTTCCAGCTTTCTCACTTCATCGACGTAGGCCTTCATCAACGGGCTCTGGTAATCTTTATTGACTTGTTTGACAACAAGTTGCAAGTCGCCCCTGACGATGAGTTTCTTGATTCCGAGGTCTGCTGCGATCCTAAGACCAGCAAGCAGCCCCTCGTATTCAGCAGTATTGTTTGTTGACACCTCCCTGGGGAAGCGCATCTCGATCATGTACTTGAGGTGCTCTCCGGTGGGTGCGACAAGCAGTACGCCAGCCCCGGCACCATGTAAGGAGATAGCTCCATAAAAGTAAATGATCCAGTTGCAACTTGCCTCTTTGCCGGGGGGAGTAGTCTCTTGGGTTTCTTCGTCAGGCATCACGGTCCATTCTGCAACGAACTCCGCCAGGACTCGGCTTTGAATCGTCGAGGTACTCTCAAACTTGAGGCCAAAGCTGGACAGTTCTAGTGCCCACTCTACGACCCTTCCCGTTGCATCTGGATTGTGCAATATCCGTTGCAGAGGGAGGCAAGTGACGACAGTGATTTCGTGCGCCTGGAAGTAGTGATGCAGCTTCCTCGAGGCCATAAGAAGGCCGAAGAGCAGTTTCTGCACACCGGAGTACCTCGATCTAGCCCCCTGCAGGAGGGAACTAACAAAGTAGACCGGGTGTTGCATCATTTTCTTCTTCGGCGGCACTTCAACTGGCTGTGTCGTCTCTGCATTGGTGGTGTCGGGCTCTGTCACTGCCATTACCTCGTCGTCAACCTCTCTCTGCGCCACTAGTGCGGCGCTGACCACCTGGTTCGTTGCCGCCAGGTATAGCAGCAACGGCTCCTGTGGCCTAGGCGCAACTAGTATTGGCGCGGAGGAGAGGTACTTTTTCAAATCTTGCAATGCTGATTCGGCTTCTGGCGTCCACTCCATCGGGCCCGCCTTTTTCAAGATCTTGAAAAAGGGAAGGGCGCGCTCGGCAGACTTGGAAATGAATCTTCCCATGGCGGCAATGCAACCAGCAAGCCAACGCACATCCTTGATTTGCTTGGGTGCTTCAATCTGGTCTATAGCTTTGATCTTGTCCGGATTGGCCTATATCCCACGCTGTGATACAAAGAACCCGAGAAGCTTGCCGGACGGGACGCCAAAGACGCACTTCTCAGGGTTCAGCTTGAGATTGATCTTGCGTAGGTTTGCAAATGTTTCTTGTAAATCTGATATGAGGGTTGCCCTGTTCTTGGTTTTGACCACTATATCATCCATATAAGCTTCCATATTTCTATGGAGCTGGGGTTCAAAACCAATCTGGACCGCCCTTGCAAACGTTGAACCAGCACTCTTCAACCCGAAAGGCATCCGTATAAAGCAATACGTACCACATGGGGTGATGAATGCCGTTTTCTCTTCATCTTCCCTTGTCATGAAGATCTGGTGGTAGCCGGAGTAGGCATCGAGGAATGACAACAGATCACACCCAGCTGTGGAGTCAACAATCTGGTCGATGCGCGGCAACGGGAAGGGGTCTTTGGGACAAGCCTTATTAATATCTGTGTAATCAATACACAGCCTCCACTTCCCATTTGCCTTGCGCACTACCACCGGATTGGCCAACCACGTTGGATGGAGCACTCCTCTTACCAAACCCGCTGCTTCCAGTTTCCGGATCTCCTCTGTGATGAACTCTTGTCGTTCCAAAGCTTGCTTTCTGACATTCTGCTTGACGGGCCGCGCATGAGGACAGACAGCAAGGTGGTGCTCAATCACCTCCCTGGGAACGCCGGGGATGTCAGAAGCTTGCCATGCAAACACATCGACATTCGCCCGCAGGAAGGTGACGAGCGCGTCTTCCTATTTGTCGTCAAGGGTGGAGCTTATGGTGAAAAGCCCCTCCCGTGCCGTCCTCATTGACAGAAACCTTCTTGGTTCCCGGTGGTATGGCCCTGGGCTTCTTGTTTCCGCTGGTGGAGCTCTCTGGCACGTCCTCGATGGGAGCGCTACACTCCAAAGAGGTGCGCTTGCCGGAGTGGGTGTCCGAGGTCTCACCGGTCTTCTTCTTCTTCCTTCCCGGGGTCCAGCGGCAGGAGCAAGTGCCCTAGTGGTGGCAGCTGCTGCAACTGCTTGCTGGTATAGTTTGTCAGCACAAATCAGCGCATCTTTCTTATCGGAGGGATGATGATGATCATCACAGGCCCCGGCATCTTCAGGGTGTTGTAGGCGTAATGTGACGCCGCCATGAACTTGGCCAGCGCTGGGCGGCCAAGGATCCCGTTGTAAGGCAAGGGGATCTTGGCAACGTCGAACACAATCCTTTCTGTCCTGTAGTTCAGATCACTCCCAAAAGTCACGGGCAACGTGACCTTTCCCTTGGTTGACTTCTTCCCGGGTTGACCCCCTGAAACGTGCCCGTCTCTTCGAGGTCTTCATCAGGAATCTGCAATTTCTCGATCACGGCAGGCGAGATTAAGTTCAGACCGGCCCCGCCATCGACTAGCATCTTTGTCACCTTGAGGTTGCGTATTGTTGGTGAAACCAACAATGGCAAGCACCCGACTGCAGTAGTGCGATCAGGGTGATCCTCAGTGTCAAAAATGATAGGTGTGCTGGACCACTTCAGCGGCCTTTGGGCATCAAACGACGGTTCCGCCGCTGTAATCTCACGCGCCCACTGTTTAAGCTGGCGGTGAGAGGTATGCAGCGAGGCGCCGCCATCGATGCCACATGGCCTCTGTAGCTTTCTGAAACTCTTGGTCGCCGGATTCATCGTCCTCTTCGTGATCATCGTCTTCTGGCTTTTTGTCACGGCCCCGGGCGGGCCTCTCCTGTTGTTTATCTTTGCCGCGACGGCCCGCCTGGCCGTCATGCTTCTTGCCGGACCCCTCAGCACCGTCCTGGCCTTCTCCTTGTCCCGCCTCTCATATTCAGCCCTCTGCTTCTCAGCAAGGAGCTCAACCTGTCGGCAGTTCTGGAGATCATGGCCTTTGGTGCGATGGATCTTGCAGTATTGCTTGTCGGAGTTTCCTGGCTTCTCGGCAGCCGCCAAGGCCCGGCAGGCGACACATCCGGCAATTTCCTTGCCGGGGTCATCTGCCTTGGTTTTCTTGGTGGAGCCGGTGTCATCAGATCCCTCGACGGCAAGCACAGCTTTACCTTTGCGCTTCCTGTTGCGGCGCCGGCCCTTTCTTCGCCGGGGCGGCAGTATCCTCATCTGAGGAGTCGGTTTCCACGCCGGCATCTTCGCCGGGGTACTTCCTTCCCTCTTCAGCTCGGGCACATCTGTCAGCAAGAACATAGAGTTCTGCCACATCTTTCACCTTGTTCATTGCCAGTTCTTCGCGCATCTTGCGGTTACGCACGTTCTGATGGAACGCGCTGATGATGGCGGCAGGGTGAACATCAGGGATATTGTACTGTACCCGGCTGAACCTCTGTATATACTTGCGCAGACTCTCGCCTCCCTTCTGGGGAATGACATGCAGGTCGCTTGCTTGGCCATGGGCTTGGTGACCTCCAGTAAAGGCGCCCACAAACTCATGGCACAAATCCGACCAGGAGGAAATAGAGTCTACCGGCAAGTGCATCAACCACGACATGGCGTTGGGTTTAAGAGCCAATGGAAAGTAATTCGCAAGCACCTTATCGTCGCGGGCTCCGGCGGCTTGCATCGCGATGGTGTAGATGCTGAGGAACTCGGACGGGTGGGTCTTGCCGCTGTACTTTTCGCCCACGTCAGGTTTGAAGGTGCAGTGAGTGGGCCACTGGAACTGCCGCAGATCACGGGTAAAAGCCGGACAGCCTACCTCGTAAGGTGGGCCTCCAGGGCTCTCCGGTGCGGGTGGTTCACAGCAGGCCCTGCTCGCCTGTCTGACTGGTGGCGCGCTCCGCGCCAGCGCTCGATAGTGGTTCGAGCGTCTTCATGTTCTCGTTCCCGAAGGACTTGGCGCTGGTCACAATGGGGTCCGCGGGTCGGACACGCTATGGAGATTTCGTCGCCCGCAGCGTCGCGACGGGCCGACGTCCGCGGTACCGGGCGAGGAGGAGGCGAGTGCACCATGGTCGCGGCGCCGCCGGCTTTCCTGCCACTAGTGCGTGGGACTCCGTTGGGGCGTCGACCCGGGGGCTCCACCGGACACGGTTCGTCTTTGTTGGCCACCGCAACAAGGCTTCGGATAGTGGCTCTCCATTCGTCGAGTTTCCCCGTAGTGGGAGGAAAATCGAGGAGCAACTGCGCGCGCGCCAGGGCTTCTGCTGGCGTTGGTGGCAGCGAAACCTGCATGAATCGTGACGCGCTTCGACTTCTGACCATGTCAGAAGGAGCTCTATCACGACCCCGCGGTCGCATGCCATCTTCACCAGTGCCTCGGCGAGCGGGCAGGTCTTCTACCTCCCAGGAGTGGCGCTCGGGGCTCTTCCCGTGGCGACGCCCGGGGTCTTCGGCGTGATTATGCCGTTCGTCGCGCGCCGCTTGAGAGGAGCGCGCCGTCGGCGCCGGCGTGGGAGTCTTGGAGGCCCTCGCATCGCCTTCGGGCGGGGTGGCAGCGATCTTGGAAGGCCCCGCGCCACCTGCGGAGGGCCTGGCTTCGTCTTTGGATTTGGCAGCGTGCGGCCCGTTACCAGGCGCACGAACATCGCCGCCTCCCAAACTCCGGCTGCTGGGACGGTGTTGGTGTTCGCGAACGGCGCCCCGGGTCCTTTCTGCGACCGGTCCGCTGCTTCGCCCGCGTCGGGACGGGATGTCCGGCTTCCGACTGGCCAACCGCCACCGTCGTCTTCTTCTTGGGCGCCATGATGATGAAGAAGCATCGAACTAACTGCTAAAGCCGATTCTCACAACTGCCCCCCTACCTGGCGCGCCAAAGATGTCGGTGGGAACGACACCTATGGGATCACAAGAATCCCTACTACGGTTAGCGGGGCGCGGGGTCGTGAGAAGAGCGGATCAAACAGATAGCACACGGTTTGTTTATCCAGGTTCGGGCCGCGAGGATGCGTAAAACCCTACTCCTGCTTTGGTGGATTGTATATCTGTGTCCTTGAGCTAGCTATGGGTGTGAGGAGCTCCAAAAAGCCGAATCCTTCCTCCTGGTCGCCTCAGGCCTCCTTTTATAGAAAAGGGGTTGCCACAGTGGCACACAGGAGGTGGAAAGGGTACAGTGATGCGAGGTTATCCCTTGCATTACATGACAAGGCGCATTTAATGCGTCTTGCCTAGGTGTCCCTGCTTTATCGGGGACGGGGGAGAGCCCTGTTTCGTCCGTCGTCGCTCCCTCTCGTGTCGACACGCGCCCTGGCCAGCGGCGCCCGCGGTGCCATGTAGGCAGGCAGGCAGCTGAGGTGGCGCAGTGGTGGGTTTTCACGAAGACCCGCATGCCCCCACGCAGGTGCCTGCCCAGCTGGTTGGGTCGGCAGCTGCATGCGAACGGCGGTGGAGGTTTGACTGGCGTGGGCCTGATGGTGGTCCTAACGGGTGTTCTTGGCAAGGGCCTTGCCGGGGGCCTTGTGGTCCTCCTTGGCTGAGATCCCGTCAAGGATCATCATTTCTAAAGGGTGTATCTGATCTTGATGTCTCCATAAAGATCTGCATGCCACCACGGGGATGTCTCCCGAATCCTTGTCCCATGGGGGCAGTGGACTCAAGGATGACTTACTCCGTAGGCGCGGGACGAGTCGCCGCGGCAAGGGTCTTGCCGGGGCTGCTAGAACTGTCTCCCGGCAAGGATCTTGCCGGGGGAGTCCGCTTCGTCCCCTTTGCTCTTCGTGGTCTTGGCCTTGGCGTCGTAGTTCTCTTGAGCTTCGGTCTTACCCTGGCTCACCTCCCTTGCCTTGCTTGGTGTGGTGGTGCCCGTGGCTCAGACTGCCCGTGCACAGTTATAGGGGTACAAAAGTGTACCCCTCTTTTTGTACCTATTCGCGGCTCAGACTTACCCTGTGCATTTTAGTCCTTGATAGGGTACAAGTATAGGAGTGTACCCCTCTTCTCTCGAGAGCATAGTATTCACGGTGGGTGAACAAATTACTGTTGAGCAATTGACAGAATTGAGCATAGTTATGAGAACATCTAGGTATGATCACGTATATAGGCATCACGTCCGAGACAAGTAGACCGACTCCTGCCTGCATCTACTACTATTACTCCACTCATTGACCGCTATCCAGCATGCATCTTGAGTATTGAGTTAAAAATAGAGTAACGCCTTAAGCAAGATGACATGATGTAGAGGGATAGACTCATGCAATATGAAGAAAACCCCATCTTGTTATCCTCGATGGCAACAATACAATACGTGCCTTGCTGCCCTTACTGTCACCGGGAATGGACACCGCAAGATTGAACCCAAAGCAAAGCACTTCTCCCATTGCAAGAAAGATCAATCTAGTAGGCCAAACCAAACTGATAATTCGAAGAGAATTGCAAAGATAACCAATCATACATAAAAGAATTCAGAGAAGATTCAAATATTATTCATAGATAGACTTGATCATAAACCCACAATTCATTGGTCTCAACGAACACACCACAAAAAGAAGATTACATCGAATAGATCTCCCCAAGAGAGGGGGAGAATATTGTATTGAGATCCAAAAAGAGAGAAGAAGTCATCTAGCTACTAACTATGGACCCATAGGTCTGAGGTAAACTACTCACACTTCATTAGACGGGCTATGGTGTTGATGTAGAAGCCCTCCGTGATGGATGCCCCCTTCGGCTGAGCTCCCGAACAGGCCCCAAGATGGGATCTCGTGGATACAGAAAGTAACAGCGGTGCAATTAGGGTTTTGGCTCTGTATCTGATCGTTTGGGGGTACGTGGGTATATATAGGAGGAAGAAGTACATCGGTGGAGCAACAGGGGGCCCACGAGGGTGGAGGGCGCGCCTGGGGGGGTGGGGTAGGCGTGCCGCCTTACCTCGTGGTCTCCTGTTACGTGTCTTGACGTAGGGTCCAAGTCTCCTGAGTTGTATTCGATGAGAAAATCACGTTCCCGAAGGTTTCATTCCATTTGGACTCTGTTTGATATTCCTTTTCTTCGAAACCCTAAAACAGGCAAAAAACAGCAATTCTGGGCTGGGCCTCCGGTTAATAGGTTAGTGCCAAAAATAATATAAAAGTGGATAATAAAGCCCAACAATGTGCAAAACAGTAGATAATATAGCATGGAGCAATAAAAAATTATAGATATGTTGGAGACGTATCAAGCATCCCGAAGCTTAATTACTGCTCGTCCTCGAGTAGGTAAATGATAAAAACAGAATTTTTGATGCGGAGTGCTACTTGGCATAATTTTAATGTAATTCTTCTTAATTGTGATATGAACATTCAGATCCGAAAGATTCAACACAAAAGTTCATATTGACATAAAAATGATAATACTTCAAGCATACTAACAAAGCAATTATGTCTTCTCAAAATAACATGGCTAAAGAAAGTTATCCC
The DNA here is from genome assembly GCF_018294505.1 of Triticum aestivum. Classification (NCBI taxonomy): domain Eukaryota; kingdom Viridiplantae; phylum Streptophyta; class Magnoliopsida; order Poales; family Poaceae; genus Triticum; species Triticum aestivum. Next base: position 413,753,197 of record NC_057803.1, on the reverse strand, counting down.
TATAAAATCATATAGTCTGGCTATGCTCTATCTTCACCACACAAAATATTTAAATAATGCACAACCCCGATGACAAGGCAAGCAATTGTTTCATACTTTTGACATTCTCAAAACTTTTTCATTCTTCACGCAATACACGAGCGTGAGCCATGGATATAGCACTATAGGTGGAATAGAGTGGTGGTTGTGGAGATGAAAAAAAGGGAAAAGATAGTCTCACATCAACTAGGCGTATCAACGGGCTATGGAGATGCCCATCAATAGATATCAATGTGAGTGAGTAGGGATTGCCATGCAATAGATGCACTAGAGCTATAGGTATGTGAAAGCTCAAAAAGAAACTAAGTGGGTTTGCATCCAACTTGCTTGCTCATGAAGACCTAGGGCGATTTGAGGAAGCCCATCATTGGAATATACAAGACAAGTTCTATAATGAAAAATTCCCACTAGTGTATGAAAGTGATAACATGAGAGACTCTCTACTATGAAGATCATGGTGCTACTTTGAAGCACAAGTGTGGTAAAAGGATAGTAACATTGTCCCTTCTCTCTTTTTCTCTCATTTTTTTATTTTTTTTATTTGGGCCTTTTCTCTTTTTTATGGCCTCTTTTCTTTCTCTTTTTTTTATTTGGGCTTCTTTGGCCTCATTTATTTATTTTTCGTCCAGAGTCTCATCCCGACTTGTGGGGGAATCATAGTATCCATCATCCTTTCCTCACTGGGACAATGCTCTAATAATGATGATCATCACACTTTTATTTTTCTTACAACTTAACAATTACAACTCGATACTTAGAAAAAATATGACTCTATGTGAATGCCTCCTATGGTGTACAGGGATATGCAATGATGCATGAGTGGCATGTATGAAAGAATTATGAATGGTGGCTTTGCCACAAATACGATGTCAACTACATGATCATGCTAAGCAATATGACAATGATGGAGTGTGTCATAATAAACGGTGGAAAGTTGCATGGCAATATATCTCGGAATGGCTATGGAAATTCCATAATAGGTAGGTATGGTGGCTATTGAAGGTATATGGTAGGTGTATGATACCGGCGAAAGGTGTGTGGTATTAGAGAGGCTAGCAAAGGTGGAAGGGTGAGAGTGCATATAATCCATGGACTCAACATTAGTCATAAAGAACTCATATACTTATTGCAAAAATCTACAAGTTATTAAAGCAAAGTATTACGCGCATGCTCCTAGGGGGATAGATTGGTAGGAAAAGACCATCGCTCGTCCCCGACCGCCATTCATAAGGAAGGCAATCAATAAATAAATCATGCTCCGACTTCATCACATAACGGTTCACCATATGTGCATGCTACGGGAATCACAAGCTTCAAGACAAGTATTTCTCAAATTCACAACTACTCAACTAGCATGACTTTAATATCACCATCTCCATATTTGAAAACAATTATCAAGTATCAAACTTATCATAGTATTCAACACACTCATAAGAAAGTTTTATTATTAATCTTGTATACCAAGCATATTAGGATTTTAAGCAAATTACCATGATATTTAAGACTCTCAAAATAATCTAAGTGAAGCATGAGAGATCAATAGTTTCTATAAAACAAATCCACCACCATGCTCTAAAAGATATAAGTGAAGCACTAGAGCAAAATTATATAACTCAAAAGATATAAGCGAAGCACATAGAGTATTCTAACAAATTCCAAATCATATATGGCTCTCTCAAAAGGTGTGTACAGCAAGGATGATTCTGGTAAACTAACAAGCAAAGACTCAAATCATACAAGACGCTCCAAGCAAAACACATATCATGTGGTAAATACAAATATATTTCCAAGTAAAGTTACCGATAGAAGTAGAAGAAAGAGGGGATGCCTTCCTGGGCATCCCCAAGCTTTGGCTTTTAGTTGTAATTAGATTATCTCGGGGGTGCCATGGGCATCCCCAAGCTTAGGCTCTTGCCACTCCTTGTTCCATAATCCATCAAATCTTTACCCAAAACTTGAAAACTTCACAACACAAAACTTAAAGTAGAAAATCTCGTGAGCTCCATTAGCGAAAGAAAACAAAAGACCACTTCAAGTTACTGTAATGAACTCATTCTTTATTTATATGGGTGTTATACATACTGTATTCCAACTTCTCTATGGTTTATAAACTATTTTACTAGCCATAGATTCATCAAAATAAGCAAACAACACACGAAAAACAGAATCTGTCAAAAACAGAACAGTCTGTAGTAATCTGTAGCTAGCGCAAGATCTGGAACCCCCAAAATTCTAAAATAAATAGCTAGACGTGAGGAATTTATCTATTAATCATCTGCAAAAATAATTAACTAAATATCACTTTCCAAATAAAAATGACAGGAGTTCTCGTGAGCGCTAAAGTTTCTGTTTTTTACAGCAAGTTCAACAAGACTTTCCCCAAGTCTTCCCAACGGTTCTACTTGGCACAAACACTAATTAAACACAAAAAACACAACCAAAACATAGGCTAGATAAATTATTTATTACTAAACAGGAGCAAAAATCAAGGAATAAAAATAAAATTGGGTTGCCTCCCAATAAGCGCTATCGTTTAACGCCCCTAGCTAGGCATAACAAGCAAGAATAGATCTAGGTATTGCCATAATAGTAAGATAGATTATTAAAAATAATTTCATGTTCTCTACGTTCAGCAGCAATTTTTCTCTGAGGCAAGCAAAAGTAATCGAAAGGGCTAAATTTATTGGGACAAAAGTCTCCAAGATCAACCTTGGGAGGTATAGGTTCCTCCTTCGGTCCTTCATATTGCACAACGAATTCATCATTATAAGCATTCTTTTGACATAACTTTGTGAGCCTATATTCAAGAGAATATCCCAATTCATTATTTCGAATAGCCAAATCATCATTAAGTTCAGAAATTCTATCAACTAAAACATTGGTAGGCACCCTTTTTCTAAGATTTTCATTGAAAGCAACATAGTCTAGAGATTGAAAACACATTATTTCTTCTTGATCAAAGAGGATGGCCTCTATGGGAGGATGGCAAGCGTCCACCCTATAATGCGCAAAGATTTCTTTGGCCTCTTTTATTATGAACCGAAAGTCATGAGCCAAAAAGATAGTAACGGCATGCTTAGCAGAAGAATGCTCAATATTAGAAAATTCTAGGAAAATCCTTTGTATGGAAGGATGCATGTGCATGAATTGCCATTCAAGTTCAACTATAAGCATGGCAATAGCGTCCGCAAGACTACTAGTTCTATGAAGGATAGAACTACCCATAGAGGGTAAAGCACCGGCACAAGTAAAGAAATCTTGAATAACTCATTTTCCAATAATATTACCACTACTAACACGGAATCTTTTTATATGTGAGATAGTGGGTTCTTTAGTAGGAGCATAAAAATTATTATCGACAATAGTATCCCCAATTTCAGACACAGAGGCAGAAGGTAGAGAACTAGCCATAATGACAAGCAAACAGACTAACACACAAGCAAACAAAAAGCAAGCGGGAAAAAAGAGGCAAATATAGAGGGAGGATAGAGAGGGGGAGAACATTGTATTGAGATCCAAAAAGAGAGAAGAAGCCATCTAGCTACTAACTATGGACCCATAGGTCTGAGGTAAACTACTCACACTTCATCGGAAGGGCTGTGGTGTTGATGTAGTAGCCCTCCGTGATCGATGGCCCCTACGGCGGAGCTACGGAACAGGCACCAAGATGGGATCTCATGGATACAGAAAGTTACGACGGTGGAATTAGGGTTTTGGCTCCATATCTGATCGTTTGGGGGTACGTGGGTATATATAGGAGGAAGAAGTACGTCGGTGG